>NC_056736.1:332274703-332354612 GCF_019279795.1 Protopterus annectens
ATTAAGGATGTAGAGGAAGGCATCATTCAAATATTGCGCAGCTTGGTCTAGTGGGAGTGATTTTAGAGGTGAACAGTTGCAATTTTGAAGTAGAGAATTTAAGATGATAGGGAAAAAGTTTCTTTTGTTGCATATGTGTTTGAAAATAACATTACAGGGGGAGTGAATGAGTCTCCTGAGCCGATCACAGAGGTAAGCACAGTCCAGAAATAATCAGTAAAAATCTTCAACAGAAAAAGGCTCTGTACTGTTAATAGTAAGAAAAGGAGTTTTTGTTGTGTACTACTATCAGATAACAAATGTCTTAAAGCAGGCTGATTAGTCCAGCATTTAATAAATATAAGTTTGTTGAAACTAAGAGAGGCTTTTAAGAATGGGGCGGGTTCCTTCCTGCCGAGCTACTTTACAGTGTACCGACTTGCTAGAGAGTAGATAATGCCTTAAATAAGTATATTTTAAAACTTAAAAGTAAGCCAACATACTTTGCAGATAAAAAGAGAGAGACACTGTGTGCGTGTGTGTGTGTGTGTGTGTGTGTGTATATATATATATATATATATATATATATATATATATATATATATATACATATATATATATATATATATATATATATATATATATATATATATATATATATATATATATATATATATACACATATATATATATATATATATATATATATATATATATATATGGGTCCCCTACAGATTTTCGAAATTCCAAAAAGCCAAAGCCCATATGGCCGAGACCATATGTTTGACTTTTGAAATTTAAAATGTTCTGAATGGCCAGCTCCTCATTGCACGGAATGGGAGAATTTCCATTTACAGCACTGTAGTGCGATCTCGGAGTTGGTATATAAAAGTTAAGGGTGGTGTGGGGGCATGGCCCCCCACGGGGGGTGCAGGGTGGCATAGCCTCCCCTGCTAGCATCTTTAAAATAATGTAGTGTTTTGTTTTTATTTATTTATTTTTTTTGCATGTTTGAAATTTCAGGAGTCGAACATATGGTCTTGGCTTTCTGAAATTTCAATCATTTTAGTAGACTCATATATATATATATATATATATATATATATATATATATATATATATATATATTTATATAAATTTAGCATTGCAAGCCTTCTGTATAACTTAGTCAAATGAGTTTTCAGTAGTTTGAAAATTAGGTATTATGGCCTCAGTCAAATGAAATTCAGTATTTTGAGTTTTCAGTCATGTGAAGTGTATAACCCAGCCACTGGGGATGCACAAGCCAGTGCATTTCTTTGTGCCGGTCCCAAGCCCGAATAAATGAGGAGGGTTACATCAGGAAGGGCATCTGGTATAAAACCTCTGCCAAATAACATATGCAGAAAACAATACAGATTTACATACCGGATCGGTCGAAGCCCGGGTTAACAATGACCGCCACCAGTACTGCTAGCCAACAGGGTGCTGGTGGAAATTGGGCTACTGTTGGCCGAAGGAGAAGAAAAGGGGGAAGGCATGCCTGAAAGCAGAAAAAGAGGAGGAAAGTTACGAGTGTAGTAGTGAGGATAGGAACTTTGAATGGTGGCAGTATGACTGGTATAGGGAGAGAGCTAGCTGATATGATGGAGAGAAGGAAGGTTGATATATTGTGTGCGCTAGAGATGAGATGGAAGGGGAGCAAGGCTAAGTGTATAGGAGGCAGGTTCACATTGTTCTATCATGGCGTGAATGGGAGGAGAAATGGGGTAGGGGTTATCCTGAAGGAACAGTATGCCAAGAGTGTTTTGGAGGTGAAAAGAGTGTTGGATAGTGATGTTTATGAAGCTGGTAAGGGAGACAGCTTATTAAGTTGCCTGGTGTGACATCTGGACAGAGGAAGGAGGACAAGGAGACCTGGTAGTGGAATGAGGAAGTACAGGAGAGTATACAGAGGAAGAGGCTGGAGAAGAAGAAGTGGGATTATCAGAGAGATGAAGAAAGTAGACAGGAGTATAAGGAGATGAGGAGCATGGCAAAGAGAGATGTGGTGAAGGCTAAGGCATATGGAGAGTTGTATGAAAGGTTGGACACTAAAGAGGGAGAAAAGGACCTGTACCAATTGGCTAGACAGTGGGACCGAGCTGGGAAAGATGTGCAGCAGGTGTGGGTGATAAAGGATAGTGAGGGAAACATACAAGCGAGGAGAATGTGTTGAGCAGATGGAAAGAGTACTTTGAGGGGTTGATGAATGAAGAAAATGAGAGAGAGAAGGTTGGATGATGTGGGGATAGTGAATCAGGAAGTGAAACAGATTAGCAAGGAGGAGGTACTGACAGCTATGAAGAGGATGAAGAATGGAAAGGGTGTTGGTCCAGATGACATACCAGTGGAAGCATGGAGGTGCTTAGGAGAAATGGCAGTGGAATTTTTAACCAGATTGTTTAATGAAATCTTGGAAAGTCAGAGGATGCATGAGGAGTGGAGAAAAAGTGTTTTGATACCTATTTTTAAGAATAAGAGTGATGTGCAGAGCTGTAGTAACTACAGAGGGATAAAACTGATCAGTCATAGCTTGAAGTTATGGGAAAGAGTAGTGGAAGCTAGGTTAAGAATGAAGGTGATGATTAGTGATCAGCAGTATGGTTTCATGCCGGGAAATAGCACTACAGATGTGATGTTTGCTCCGAGAGTGTTGGAGAAATATAGAGAAGGTCAGAAGGAGTTGCACTGTGTCTTTGTGGACTTGGAGAAAGCATATGATAGGGTGCCTAGAGAGGAGTTGTGGTATTGTATGAGGAACTCTGGAGTGGCAGAGAGGTATGTAAGAGTGATACAGGATATGTACGAGGGTAGTATGACAGTGGTGAAGTCTGCAGTGGGAGTGACAGATGCATTTAAGGTGGAGGTGGGATTACATCAAGGATCAGTTCTGAGCCCTTTCTTATTTGCAGTTGTGATGGACAGGTTGACAGATAAGATCAGACAGGAGGCACCATGGACTATGATGTTTGCAGATGACATTGTGATCTGTAGTGAGAGTAGGGACCAGGTTGAGGAGACCCTGGAGAGGTGGAGATATGCTCTAGAGAGGAGAGGAATGAAGGTCAGCAAAACTAAGGCAGAATATGTGTTTGTGAATGAGATGGAGGATAGAGGAATGGTGAGGATGCAGGGAGTAGAGTTGGTGAAGGTGGATGAGTTTAAGTACTTGAGATCAACAGTTCAAAGTAATGGTGAGTGTGGAAGAGAGGTGAAGAGGAGAGTATAGGCTGGGTGGAATGGGTGGAGAAGAGTGTCAGGAGTGATTTGTGACAGACGGGTACCAGTAAGAGTGAAAGGGAAGGTCTACAAGAGGGTAGTGAAAACAGTTATGTTGTATGGGTTGGAGATGGTGGCACTGACAAAAAGGCAGGAGTCAGGGCTAGAAGTGGCAGAAGTAAAAATGTTAAGATTTGCACTGGGTGTGACAAAGATGGACAGGATTAGGAATCAGTATATTAGGAGACAAAGTCAGAGAGGCGAGATTGCATTGGTTTGGACAACTGCTGAGGAGGGATGCTGGGTATATTGAGAAAAGGATGCTAAGGATGGAGCTGCCAGGTAAGAGGAAAAGAGGAAGGCCTAAGATAAGGTTTATAGATGTGGTGAGAGAGGACATGCAGGTGGTTGGTGTGACAGAGCAATATGCAGGGGACAGGAAGAAATGGAAACAGATGATCCGCTGTGGCGACCCCTAATGGGAACAGCCGAAAGAGAAGAAGAAGTCATGTGAAGTGTGTGTGTGTGTGTATGTGTATATATATATATATATATATATATATATATATATATATATAAATAAAATAAATATATATGTGTGTGTGTTATGTATGCATGTGTGAATGGATTCCTATCAGATTATCGAAGTTTCAAAACTTCGAAAGTAATCTGGTCGGGACCATATGATTGAAGTTTTCAAACTTTGAACATTTTGAATGGAGATCATGGTACAGCGCGGAATGGGAAATTTACCCTTTTCCACAATGTAGTATGATCTCGGAGATGGTGTACTTATTTAGCAGGGGTGTAGGGGAGCAGCTACCTACTTGGGGGGTGGAGGGGGCTTGCCTCCCTGCAAATATGTTAAAAATAGAATTTTTGTTTTTTTTAATGCTCAAAGTTCCGAAACTTTGATCATATGGTCTCGGCAATATGAATTTCGAAGTTTCGGAACTTCAATAGTAGGATCATAGGAAGTTGCTAGGCTAATGGCGCTAGGGGCCTTACAAGCCTAGCCAAGTTCTACCTCCTTTTCCATGATCAGCACCTATTGCTCCTGTCCAAGAGGGACACAGATGTAACCCTCGGGGTGAATTTACATTTACCCATCCAATCATCCAGATGAGATGCTCTGTTTGACATGAAGTGGGTGTCTGTTCTGAAGGTGTGGTAACCTCTGGGAGACAAATCTGTCCCTCCAGCAGGTTCTATTAATGTCACATGCCAGGTTAAGGTCTTTAGAGTGAATAACCCATGTGCTATTTGACTTGCGGATATGTAGCATTTCCAATAAAGCAGGGTCAGAGATTGCCCTATATGCAAGGCAGGGATCGCCTCTTGGTAGTCTGTATGAAACAGAATAAAGTGACAGTGATTTCAGATGATCTACATAGGACAGATGCTAAAGACCTTGAATTTTCCTTGTGAGGGACCTTTGTGGTCTCTCCAATTGCTGCAGGTGCATGGAAAGGTACATAAAAGAGGTGTTGTACTCCATTATTGGCTTGATGAAGGAAGAGTACAGGGAGGTTATAACTTCCTTTTTTTCCTGGAGGCAATGCCCTTACTTATGTACTGAGGAATATAGAATGCTCTTCTTACAACTTACAACTGTGGGTACATGGTGATCAAGGGTAAGGTTACTGTCAACTTGTGTGCCCAGGTCTCTCACCACTGCGTGTGTACTTAGGATGTTGCTATTGATGTCGTAATTAGCAAGAACCTCGCACTTACTGAAAGGGATGATAATACATTTTTTGCATTGAGTTTAAGGCCATGACTTTGGCACCAATCGTTTGCTTGTGTAAGACCCTCTTGTAGGATTCTGACATCATTTGGAGAGTCTGTGACCACACCCAGTTTGCAGTCATCAACAAACTTTGTCAGCCACAGACCTTTAGTCTTTGCTTGTACTTTGGAAAAATAGATTCCAAACAGTAGAGGTCCCAGGACTGATCCCTGTGGAACACCACTGGTTACAGGTCTGCTGTTGGAGGTGATTCCCCTATTTTTATTATATGTGTTCTGTCAGTGAGCCATCTAGTGACTCATGTAATGATATAAGGGTTGATACCTAGCTGGGTGAGTTTCTCAATGATGCCTGAGTGAGGGAGAGTGTCAAAAGCATTGGCTAAGTCTAGGTAGGCTGTATGCACAGATTATCCCTCATCCAGGTCCTTATTGACTGTCTCGAAGAAGACCACCAGGTTTAACAGGCATGATCTCCCTTTCACAAATCCAAACTGAGCAGGGTCAAATGTTTGGAGATTATCTATATCTTTGTTGATAAGGTCCACAATGATTCGCTCCATGGCATTGCAGGATCAGGTACGGCTGAGTTAATGCAGTTATTCATGTGTATGTACAAAGCACTGGTGTAAAACTCAGCATAGTTGCCAGTTCCATTTGAGGGGGGAGGTGCAGTGAAGCTATTTATACCATTCTGAAAGAGGTCATAATCTGTTTTGGAGAGGTTTTATAGTTTAGCTGCTGTCGGGGGGGAATCAGGTGTGACAGTTACTTCGAATGAGACTGATTTTTGGTCAGATCTCATGAGGGAAGACCTCACAGTGGGGGTGCTACAGTGGTCCCCCATATTGGTAAGCACCAGATTCAGGATGTTGGCACCCCTTGTGGGGTATCAACCAGCTGATCCAGGGCAGTGTAATTAAAGTTGAGGAACCTTTGGGCAAGTGAGTTTCAGTGTGAGTAATTTACCCAGTCAATGGATGGGTAGCTAAAGTCACCAAAAACCATGGCGTTTAGATGTATCTTGATAGACTCAAGTAGATCTAA
This sequence comes from Protopterus annectens, assembly GCF_019279795.1. Classification (NCBI taxonomy): domain Eukaryota; kingdom Metazoa; phylum Chordata; order Ceratodontiformes; family Protopteridae; genus Protopterus; species Protopterus annectens. The sequence continues at coordinate 332,280,719 of NC_056736.1, forward strand.
AGAGGCAGAGTGGGTGTCCTGATTCATGGAGGGGGTCCTGTAGCTGGCAATGACTTGAATAGGTGTCCTACCAACAATTAATTGCACCTGAAGTATTGTCCTACCAACAATTAATTGCACCTGAAGTATCTCCAGGGAATCATATTGTTTAACCAATCTGGAGGTGTATTTATCTTTAATGAATATTGATACGCCTCCTCCTTTTGTTTCCATGCCTTCATTTTGTCATCTGAACGTGTGGAAGGAGGTGTAACTCGGTATGGCTGGGATGTTCTCCACAGCCTAGAATCAGGTCTCCGTGACTGCACAAATGTCTGCATCTTCCAAGGTGAGGACTGCTTCCAGCAAGTGCAGTTTCATGTTAAGACTCCTAGTATTTAGCAGCATAACCTTGAGATTGTTTTTAGATGGAGTTTTTACATCTGGAATTTTCTCCTTGAGACATTGCCTAAAAAGGCGCTATGGGGGTGGCAAGAGCTTAGCCAGTAGCTGAAATCCCAGGGGTGACAGATAAAGATCATCTCTGGCAAAGCATCGAGATCTGTTGACCATGTCATCCCAGGCTGACAGATACTGGATACTCTTAGAATGACACCAGAAACTAAGCCATTATTGAAGTCAGTCATTTTCTGTTTGTATTGAGTCATCATCCTAGGTGAAGGTAAAATGCTGCTTAAGGCTAGAGGCATACCTGCCTGAGACACAGTCCTAGAGCTCAGTCATATTTGTCTTCATATAGTCCAGAGAGGTATGTCTCAACTCATTCATATCAACATGGACTATGATGGAGTCATAAGAGTACCTATTGTTGAGAAACTTTTGTGCACGTTTGATATGGAGGATCCTGGCACATGACAGACAGCTGACCGTGACCCTTTCCTTATTCAGCCTGGTGAGATGGCCATGTGTGTCTCATGGTGGAATCACCTATGACTAATATGTTTGGTTTTGTGTTTTGCCTTAAGGGCTTGACAGGTTAGACACTGGTGCGTAACATGAGTTATGCTGTAGTATAACAAGTTGGAAGGGAACATTATTAAGGTTACAACAGGCAGTCATGAAACACATAATCGTATGTTTGCCATTTTGTTCTGTGGAGTGCGATCTCGGAGTTGATATATTTAAGTAGCAGAGGGTGTGGGGGGCACATGGCAGCTTGCCCCCTGCTCATACTTTGTGGAAAGGAATATGGTTTGTTTTGTCTTTGTTTCTCTGTATCCTTCTACTGGAATATAGTCAGTGTTTGTATCCTGTGTGTTTTCAGTCTTTTGAGATTCAGTCTTTTGAGTTTTCAGTCTTTTGGGCTTTCAAGATTTTGGGTGTCAGTCTTATGGGATTCGAGATTGTGGGCTTTCAGTCCTGTGAAGTGAATATATATATATATTCATCAAGGGCAGATCCTGCCTGCTAAATCTTATGGATTTCTTTGAAAATGTGACCAAGGCCACTGACAAGGTCAGATCTGTGCACACAGCATACCTCGACCTGGCAAAGGCTTTCAACACAATCCCACATTCAGGCATTACTGATAAACTTAGCAAACTGAATGTAAACCCCTTCATTGTAAGATGGGTTGCCAACTGGCTCACAAACCAGACACACACTATCAAAGTGGATGACTCCACATCAACCAGCAGACCTGTTACCAGTGGGGTGGCACAGTCATCAGTGCTGGGCCCCTTACTGTTTGGTATATACTTCTCAGAAGTTCAGGTCAAAACTAAGGGATTGTGGTTGACCAAGTCTGCAGACGACTGCAAACTAGGTGCAATCATTGAAACCCCAAATGATGTCAGTATACTCCAAGAGGGTCTCACGAAGACCAACAACTGTTGTATTAGTGATGGTCTCAAATTGAAGGCAAAGAAATGCATCACCATTCCCTTCAGCACAAACAATGTCCAATCACACTACCAAATCAGCAACAATTCCCTAAGTACCCATGAAGTGGTAAGGGACCTGGGATCACAAGTTGACTGCAGCCTTAACTTCGACCACCATGTGTCTACTGTAGTGATGAAAGCTTTCAACGTAGCACATTTGATTATTAAAGCCATTGCCTCAAGAGCAAAAAAAGGTTATAGCACCCTATACTTAATACTTATCCGGCCCATAATTGAGTATAATGCCCAGTTTGGCATGTACCATACTAAGCACCTCCAGCAATTAGAGAGACCTCAGGGGTTTCTAACAAAGATGATCAAGGGGCTCCAGCATGAAGTCCCTGTCACTATACTCCATATCATATAGACTTATTAGGGGAGACTTATGCCTGGCATACAGAGCAATCCAAGATCCAGACCTAATGAACTTGCTGTATATCAATAAATCAAATGGGACTAGGGCTACCCATTACTGGGACCTACATATGGCCTGCAACTTCAATAGGACATGCTGGACAGACAGATTAATCTGCCACTGACTGCTGCATCTTTGGGACAGGACACCAATTCATGTGAAACAGAGCACCTCTATGACACTGTTCAAGAGGAACCCAGACGAGTGGATGGAGCACCATTAATTCTTACAGGGAATAGAGCCCACAACCCTCATGGACATGGGCAGTCATCACTAAATGCAATATTGGGTGTTGACTAGCATTTCTATGGTATTACATTGGGATGAAATGGCTATCTATCTATACATATATGTGTATACATAAGAGCTCCTCTGTTCATTCCTCAAACAGATTTGGAAAGCAGGCATATGCTTCAGCAACCTTTTCCTTGAGAGCACTGAACTACCTTGCGCACATTACTCAATTCTAAAAAGAATTGACCAAGGATATCAACATTTCTCTTTTAGGTAATTTGCTGACAGATCTCCAGAAGACAGTGAAATCCCAGCTATCTACCTTAACTTCCATCTCTAACACTTCCATGCACCTGCTTTCAAATGCATCTGATGGAACAGCCAGAGCAGCAAGTAACAACATAGCTATTTGCAACCATGCCTGGATGTGATTGTGTGATCTTACAGAAGGCTTTCAGATGTCCATCATTAATGGCCCCTTTGATGGTACCACCTTGTTTGATCCAAAGGTTAAGGAAACACTCATCAGAAGCAAACAAGATGGTAAAACCCTTTCTGCCATTAGAATCCATTTCTCTACTCCTCAGAGAACCTTCTTAGGAATCAACAAGGACAGAAGATGATGTGGTTCTGAAAATCACAGAGTTTTAACCAGGATGCTTCTTTGGGAAGGTGGGAGGAACATGGCAGAGAGGAGAGGGCACATTTTAATGGATGTCACCCTAGGGGCAGTGGCAGTTCATATAACCAAGGATTTAATGGCCCCTTTTCCAAGAAATCCTTTCAGACCTCCAGGGTTGCCCAACTACTGCACTCTGGAGGCATTCAAGTGCTTATTCCTGCACCGTCAAACTTGGTGGGCCATCGCTTTCAGACATTTGGGTGTTGAGGATAATAACCAAAGGATACACAATCCCATTTCTATTCATGTCTCAGGATTCTCTTAGTGCCATCCCATCATTTGGAATTCACAACAACAGATGTCAAAAAGCTGTAAAAAAATTACCCATCAAGCAGGTCCCATCAGACCAGTTCCATTGTCAACTCCAGATTCTTTTTAGTCCCAAAGAAGATAGGAGACTAAGGCCTATATGGAACCCAAGTCATCTAAACTAATATGTGAAGCAAACAAAATTCTGGATGGTTGTTGTTCAGACCATTTTACCTCTAGTCAGAAAGGATGAATGGATGTCCTCACTAGATCTCGAGGATGCCTATAATTATGTACACAGGCAATCCAGGAAGTTTCTCCATTTCTGGCCAGGAGTCAATCATTTTCAATTCAGAGCTCTGCCTCTCAAACTCACCACAGCCCCCTGGGTCTTTACCAATTACATGGCAGCAATAACAGCCTACCTCAGACTGCAAGACTTCCAAGATTTCCCATACTTACATGACTGTCTCCTAACTGCTCTTACCAGATATCTACTGATTCTTCAAAGGATCCTCTTACTCCAGTCACTTCACAGCTTGATGATTACTATCAATCTGTAAGAGAGATATTTGGCACCAGCTCAAGCCATATAATTTATTAGATGCCACCTGGACACCACAACACAAACAGCCACTCTGCCCAAGTACAGAATTTTCTCCATCCAAGAGTCAGCAAAGCATGTACTATCCAACCTGTTGCCATCAGCACAGCTAATTGTATAACTTCTAGGGCTTATGGCATCAGTCATCACCTTAACTCCTATGTCCAGATTTTATGAGGGTTCTCCAAAGGACCCTCTCAGTTCAATGGTCACAACTTTATCATCCCCTCAAAACCCCAGTCAGGCTCACACCAGCATGCAGAACTCACATTAAATGATGCATCATGTCTAAAGACTTGCTAACAGGTCATCCCCTCTCTCCATTTCCTCCTATACCAGTAGTTACCACAGACACTTCTCTTTTAGTGTGGAGCTGTATTATGAAGGGACAACAGTGCTTCATCCTTTTGGCATTGGAGGCATTTCAAGAATCTCTTCCATTGGGTGTGATCTCAATTCAGACAGACAATATATCAGTGGTCTGGTACATCAGAAAGCAGGAGATTACCACAGGCTAGTCCTTACTGACACCCCATCTCTGCAGAGGACTATGCAAGTCTCTCTACACATTATGGCTTACATTTCAGACATTTTTGCCAAGATTAATGCCACAACCTGATCTGAAGCGAAATATTAGAGCTATACAATTAAGGCTCCTGCACATAACACAAGCAGAAGGTTATAATTCAAAGTGCAAATGGACACTACGGCAATGAGAATTTGGAAAGGACTGTCCAGAGCATGGAGCCATCACTACAGATGTAGTGAATGATATGAGTAGACACATTGTCAACACCCTTCAAGAATGTGTGTGCATGAGGATGCTGGACAAGGAATTGTTCCAATACTTCATAGTAGAAAAAACATTGATCTCACGAGTGCATGGCCTCCCTAAAATACATAAGGACCCGGACCCCAGATGCCCTAAATTTAGACCCATTGTAGCAGGGGCAGGGTGGCTAACAGATCCCATTTCAATTTACCTAGATGGTGAACCAAGAGATGTACAATGAGAATTTGGAAAGGACTGTCCAGAGCATGAAGCCATCACCTTAAATGGCCGAGACCTGGGATCTATTAACTGAGACAATAATATTTTAAGTGTCCAGTGGAGGACTCGTGAAACCTTGCATAAGGCACCATGAAAACAAAGTTCCAGTGCTCCAAAACAAACAATGGCTGCCACTGAGAGCAAAGAAATTGAGACACTGCCCCTCTGCAGTGGAGGTACCTTGTCTACAGGAAGACGTGCTTCACTAGCTAGAGGGCCTAAATGCACTCTTTGAAGATTAGTGCCCATGTCAGCTCCACCTGGGACTTTGTAGTAATGATTATTATTCCCAAGGATTTGAAGAAACTCAGTACAGACTCTACAGATATAACTTATCTGTCAGAAGTTGGTGTGGCTTAGAGAGTGCTATCCAGCTATGGAAACACGTTCACTCCTTGCAGTCCCTGCTTCACTGCAATTATAAACACACATTTGTAAAAATTGTGGTTGGTGAGGTAAGCATGAATGGAAACAACAATAATCAAATTATGACTGTTTTGTACTCAGAAGCAAAGAAACCTCCTGGACTCGATGGCAATCTTCGTGTGTAGATACATCAAGAAGTCCAACAAGTACATTCAGTCATCATCTTGCACAGAAGGAGACCACCCAGAAAGTTTGTTTGGGAATGAAATTTAGGGTTGATTTAAGTGAAACTGAAATGTCTGTTTTGAAGTATGGTTTAAAGTTTATACCTACAGCTCTACTTAGAGCATATTTTATTAAAGCAGAAATGTTTAAGTTAATAAGACAACTGCATTTGGTTGATTATTTTGAATGTAATAGTGAAAGTATGTAATTTAATGAAGACAGTGTATCTGCAAGTGAAGATGAGTTGCTGGATTTCTTCTCTTGTGATTCTTCATTTGAAACAGCTGAAAATGTTAATGCATATTGCACTTTAAATACTGAAATGGTTACTTATACTAGCACTTTTATACCTGCATTTAATAAACAGGTGATTTTGCAATTTTTTAAGATGCTTAATTTTGCATTAGAGAAAGTTCTGAAAGATTTTTCTTCTGAAAAGAAATACATTTTGTATAATATGAGTAAGAATGAATGGTTGTCTTTATTAAATTTATGTAAAAGATCAGACATAATTATAAAACCCTCAGCTAAAGATAAAAGAAATTGGTGTTATGCACTGGAAACAATACCTGAAAATGTGTATGGACCATTTATCTGATGGCCATGTATATAGGGCAGTAAATATTGATGTTTTTTATCAAGCTATAATGAATTTTAAAGAACTAGTAGCTAAAGGCCTAAGATTGGGCTATTTTACAAGAAAAGATGCCCTAAATAAATTTAATGTAGAAGGAAGCTCAATGGCTAAGTTCTATTATCTGCCAAAGACACATAAAAATGTGAGGTCCCCCCCCCAGGTAGATCCATAGTAGCAGCACACAATTATTTTCTCCATAATATGGGAATCCTTTTACATTACTATCTTTTGAACTATGTAATTAAGTTAAATTCTTATATTAAAGACACTTTCCATTTTTTGGATAAAATAAACAATGTTAAATGTGATGAAGAATATTACTGGATAGTTATAGATGTAAAACGTCTCTATACAAGTATTACCCATGAGTTAGGTATGGAAGCTGTTAGATTTATTTCGAGGTGATAGCCCTGTTAGCAATTATGTGATGGAATTTTTATATTTTTGGTTGATGAATAATTTTTTTTAGTTCAATAAGCTCATTTACCATTAAGCACAAGGTACTGACATGGGCCTTTTTGAAGTTGAGTTTTAGTATAGATTGAATTTTTTAATAGATGTTATTTTATATTGTAGATATATAGATGATTTTATTTTTTTATGTAAGGGTGGGTGCTGAAATAGCCCCCCCCCCCCAGTTTATAAATGATTTAGATGCAAATAGTTTTCAGATACAATTTGATGGCTTATAGATAGGAAAAACAGTTGACTATCTAGATGTCACTTTGACTATTAGGAATAATAATATAGTAACTAACATACACAGAAAGGGAATTGGAGATTATAATATTTTGGATAGTAGTAGTTGCCATCCACCACATAGTTTGAAGGCACTACCTTATAATGAATTATTGAGTTAGCAGGCTATGTAATGATGAAATGGGTCTAGAAAAGGAAATAATAAAAACATGTATTAACTTCAAGCAAAGGGGTATGATGAAAACGTTATTTTAGATGCCCTTCATAAAATAATAGATACCAGCTTACTCCATAATAGGCCTTTAGTAAATAAGATAAATAATAACAGAATTTAATACAGTGCAGGAGTATAGAAACATTTATTTTGCTACTGTATATAATATCTTAAGTGAGAAAATTATTGATGTCATTAGATATAATTGGCCCTATTTAATTAATATAGAAGGGGTAAAAAAATCTTTGTAGAACTGTAAATACCTCTTTTAAGAGAAGTAGAAATATAAAAGTTATGGTGGTACACAATGGATTTGTTTCACCTGGTGAAAAATTAAACTTACAGGTTGTGGAATGTGGCACCTTCCCTTGTGGAAGGTGTTTGGTCTGTCCTAACATTATCAAATGTTTTGAAAAATAAATGGTGTAAAATTTTGTCCCACTTCTGCTTTTTCATGTATAACTAAATCAGTGGTATATGCTTTGTCTTGCCCCTGTTATTTGTTTTATACAGGGGAGACTAGAAGTATATTCAAGCTATGGTTGCAAGAACACATTAGAGACATAAAAAATAATGCTATGAGCCCTATAGCTTTACATTTTTTTACTTGTCATAGTAGTGATTTTTCACTGTTAAAAGTTTGTATTTTGGAACATAGTTTAGAAACAGATGAAGTGTTAATGTAAAAGAAATTATTGTACAAAGAAACTTTATACATTTTAAAATTTGATACACTATCTCCAGCAGGTCTAAACAGTGAATGTTACTGGAGAGTGTTTCTTTAAATGTATATATGATTATTTTAATTGATGGTTGATTAATTAGATGATTATATAATTAATTGTATTTTAGTGAATATATGTATGTATGTATAAAATTTATTTTACATTTGTTAACTGGGGATGTCTGACTAACAGGATTTCATATATATATATATATATATATATATATATATATATATATATGTGTGTGTGTGTGTGTGTGTGTGTGTGTGTGTAAAATGTATGGTGTGGCATATTTTGTAATTCCAGGAAGGCTGTGCCGAGGTACCAGAGTGTTATTCAGTGTGAATAAACTATTTAATACAAGATTGGTTGCATCTTTTTCACTGGCTTTGTAGTCTGGTGTGTAATTCTGGCTAGGCTTATAAATGCCTTCAGGCAGATAGCCTAGTACCTACCTATGAACCTATTTAAAAAAAATCTTGACACTTCTCTCTCGCTGATTTTCTGATAAGTGTTGATATCATTGAGTAATTCTTTCATTTCTTACATAATGCTCAGAATTCATCACCACTACAGCACCTCCCTTATCAGCAGGTTTAATGACAATGTCTCCCCTTCTGATGAGTAATTTCAATGCTGAATATTCAGCAGGGTTCAAATTATAGAAGTGATCTTTATTGCCTCCTTGCCTAAGGTTAGCCACTTCACTCTCACACAAACGTATGAAGGTTTCTACCAAAGGATGTGACGGGGTACAAATGTACTAGGTTTCTTGTACTGATTGATAGAATTATATTAGTTATTTCCAAAAAGATGTTCAAGGGTCATACTCCATCCAAAAACCTTCAGGTCTATAACAATTTCACTTAATGAGGAGCATATTGAAGGTATGAAAGTCAAACCTTTCTCCAAAATGGTTAATTGCTCATTGGTTAATGTGCATCCAGAAATATTAAAAAACACTACTTCTACTTGTAAATGTAAAGGTACATGGAAATGTGGTTCGTGTAGAGTCTGCCAGCACATTCATGGCAACAATGAATTCATTGAACCCCTCACAGGCCTGAAATATTCATTTCAAGGATGGGCCAACTGCAACAGCAAGAATGTTGTCTACATAGTGATATGTGAACATTGCTCAGCCTACTATGTAGACAAAACTAATAGGCTATTTAAAGACGGAATTCTCCACCACATCAGAAATCAGGAATAATGTGTCAACAAATGCTGTCAGTCATCTGAAAGATCACAGTACACATAAGTTCAAATTTATGGTGCTTCACTGGTTGAAAGATAGTAAAGAGAGGGGAGATCTATGTAACAAGACTGAAGTGGAGGAAATGCATTGGATTGTTGAACTGAGGGCAGATCGGCCACCAGGACTCAATGGCATGATACCGTTAAAACCCATTCTGAAAGAACAGGGACTGGTAAAAAGAAAATTTTTGATATTTCATAACACAATTTACTAACTACTAGATACTTTGAGTGGTCTCACTCTTGTATCTTTAAGCGATACTTTATGTAAGTTTTTGTATATGTCTTTGATTAGTTATGCTGTCTGTAGTTTTATGTTTGGTTGCTTTAGCTAGTGAATTTGTGGGCATCCAGGTATTGAGATGCACCATTTTGGACTCCATTGAATATGTACATTATTTATGTAGGATTCATTTATTGTTTTTTATTTATATATATAGTTTATTTTATTTTTATTTCTTGCATTATATTTGTAGAGTTTAGGGTAGTGATTAGACATGCCTACCTTCTTAGTATTCAATGAGTCCTAAAGTCCTTGCAGGCTTGGTACATACAATATGTCTTTTATTTTTGTAGTCCCTAGTGCACTGATTGAACTGATGTTTATGAAGTGGTTACCTCTGTGTTGTTAGATGCAATTTGATGTTTGGTAAGCAACTTGGGACACGTGATTGGCTGCTGTGAGAGATTCATGGTAAGGATTGGCCACTGCAGTAGGGTGGGCGAAGCTTATTATTGAACTTCGTGTTATGAAGCTGGAACGATCTTGGAAGCCCCATAATGTGCGAATATTTTAGTGAGATTAATGAATCCATCATTTATGGTTTAGCTTAACATCAGTTTATAGTTTGTTTTTTCGTTGTATCACTAAACACCTTATGTCGCTTTTTGCTTTAGCAGCTTGATCGTATTAATGCTAACTGAAATGAACATAAAAGGCCACCAAGATAAATCTAGGAGGCTCGATGGTGTATGTTTTTTGGTTTATTTATCTGCCATGGTTGATATTATTTTAGAAGTTTCATTTTTATTGTGTGTTTAAGCATTTTTAGCAAAATTTGGGGATGTGTCCCTTAGGATTTGTCTTAAGATTAGCAGAGCATAGTTTGTAATATTTATTTATCCTTTGCTATTTTGTTAAGCGTTTTCCAGGTACTATCTGCTTCTGCCATTTGGCACCTATAACGTGGATTGGAAACAGCCTTGTGAATGTTTGTTTAGAAAATTTCAGGAAAGGGATTGGCTGATCCTTTAAGGTAGTGAAGCCTAAAGACATGTTTGTATGTTTTTTGGCATTTTTGATAATTGCCAGGGAGTACATCTTGACTGGATTTTTACAAGATTTTTAGATTTTGATTGGTTGCTAGAATAAGGTCTAGGCAGTGAGAGTATGGGAGGATAAGTGGTAAAGTAAAGCCCATAATAGGCCGCGACACAACACTTCATGAATATGCATGAATTCTGAATATATCTTTTTTAATAGGTTATTCTGGTGCCACCGAAAGCCTGGTTGGTTTCAGCATGAATTGATATCAAGGCTCTTATAGAGAGCTTTTGGAATAACCTCGCTTTATGTGGTTATTAATTAAGATTAAAACTTACTAACTGCCTTAGTGATTAGTCCATTTAAAGTAGTTTGTAAAATGTTTTTTGACCTTTTTCTCGGATACATACTCGTAAAGCAGGCTGAAAATTGCTTTTTAGTTTGTATGTTTAGCTAGACTGCTAGTCTATCTGAAAATTTAAAAAAACTATGAGTTTTTCCTTTTTTTATTTGAGAACCCCTACCAGAAACAGCAACTTTTATGGATTTAAAGGAATAATCTGATACTATGAGATAGATCATTGATTAATATCTCAAGGGTGTCTATTAACATTTTGAACACTTTGTAGTTTATTAGGGTGGTTTAGTGCTTTTGAGTTGGTACATGTTTTGTTATAATGCTTCAGGCTTATTTGTGGTTAAAGTCAGTGAAGGGCATTCTAAGATTTTTTTATGTAGGGAATTTAGTGATTGGTTGCTCTTTGCTAGATAGTCTCCCCTTTTGTTGAAACATGTGAAGATCCTTATTGGTTCATGTAAATGAAGGGTGTGACAAACCCCTTTTGACTGGTTCCACTTCTTATTTAAGCCACAGGATTTGCTGTAGAAAGTTGAGATCTGAAGAAGGTTACATCCAAAAGCTCTAATATTTTATTATTATTTTTTGTTTTTTGTCATTTTTCTTCTATAATAAACGTTTTATTGGAACTTGGAAATGAGTCGTCCATGGTGGCAGTTTGTTACTCTGTTTCTCTTGATTGTTCCTGCTGAACGAAGTGCCTTTAGCAGTGTCATTTGGTTTTTATCCTTAAAGATGATGCACTCAGTAGAGCAGCAGTCCCCTAATGATGAACTGCAGTATCAGTGATACAATCACCTGGAGTGGGCTACAACTCATAACTTTCTGGTCTTCCCAGCACCAAAAGTGATTGTGCTTCCTGTTATACCACTGACACTGCTGCAAGCAATGATGTGACTACATGGATGGCTCTTTTGCTGATGAGTTTTAAAACCTCTTTTCATGTTGGACTCTCTTGATGAGTTGGGATGTCTAGTAGTGGGAGATACTGAGGTATGGGTGGAGTATGTAAGGGTACTGAATAGCCACTGATTATTACTCTATGAATTCACTTGTTCTACATGAGGGCCAGCTAGTCACCCAAGTGTGTGTGTGGGAGATGACCTCCAACTGTTTCTAAAATGGAACAGGTGGATAAAGCCTCCTATAGAAAGACCAAAGAATCCCTACTACTACAACAACTGATTCATTCATTTCAGAAGTTGCCATGGCCATGCTGGCTTCTCACAGATTTTTGATTTCCTTGTTGCTCATGCCAGTACTATAAATTATGTGGGCTGCTGCATCCTTAAAAAATTGTGTAAGAGTCCAAAATCTAATGCTGACTGCTGAAAGTTTCCCCCTCCTTCTTCAGTTTCTATTTAGCCTTTAATTCAAAAAGGATGGATTAATGATGGACACCCTTGGAACCCTCAGTAATCTCTGTGAGCTACAGACAGACGTGATGGCAGAGCTATGCCACTGCATTCTGCTGTAACTGTACCATCTGAGCTATGCACTCATCACAAGGTGATACCAGAGCTAGACAACAGTTACTATCCATGACTGCAACCTAATCAAGCCTTCAGCCACCATCTCCAACAATTAGAATATCTCAGCAGCCAGTTCCAACTATAAGTATAACATGTGTGACAATTTCAGTCTCAATGTGATTTTGGAAAACATGCAAATCACCTCCCAAATCTATCATTCTGGACTCTCCATTAGGAGGGAGGACAGCAGGACTCACTGAAGTAGATTTTTTAAGGCAGCCATAAAGAATTCACAAACGGATGAACGAAGCATCAAGAACAGACCACCAGCAATAATCTACTAATCCAAGTATCCTTGTTTATTAAGGGCTTTCGTCTAGTTTCAGACTTCAGCAACAACATTGTCAGTCTTGTGAGTATCCAACAAGCATGCCCATTCACTGAAAAATTGTTTCGGAACAGATGGTACACCATTGGGGTCTTCCTATGTAGACTTGACTACAAGATTCCCCTTGTATCATTTGGACTCTTCATCCTATGGACAAAGATAAATGGCTGAAGCAGCAGACAAAAAAGACATTTACGGTCAAGGCTATAATCAGCAGGGACTTCATGATGGCTGCTCTCGTAGTGTGAAAATAGAAACTGATAAAAAAGGAGTGTCACTGAAGCTGATATTTGGGTAAAATTAATTTACTGGGTACTACATACACTGTCTAGATGCCAGTAAAGAAGAAATTTGGAGAAGTGAAAGAAATTGTCAAGAGAAAACACTGGCTGAGGAGGAGGATGTAGGTTTTCAGCAAAAAGCAGTTCAAACTTCAGCTTTGGTTCAAGATGGCTTCCAGAAATTTAGAGGAAAAAAATAAATCAAATGTACCTGAGGTGATTGAAATAAATGAAACACTGAAGGACTACATCAACTCAAATAAAAAAGGCTGGGAAAAATAGAAAAAAAGCCTTCACTAGTTAAACAGATGAAATAATAAAACTGTAAAAATCAGAGGCTGAAATGAAGAAAAGCCTGGCTGAATATGAGGCTTTTCAAGAAGAGCTGTTTCAAAAGATAGCATTAGATAATGTCTACACTTGCCTTACTTGAACTGTATAAAGTCTAATGATTGTGCAAAGTAGTATACCTTTTCTTAAGGTTCACTCATTGGTTTCTAATCCTCTTGCACTTCACAGTGTCTGCAGAGTTCAGTTACCCATTGGCTATCCATCTCCTTTCCCTGTAGTCCCCCCCCCCTCAGTTCTTGTACTGTATTGGATATCCTGAGGTATTATAAACCCAGGGTGTCATTTTTTTCCCTTTTTTCAAATCCCACAGTGGCTTTGTCACCCCTAGTGTGTAATCATCCTCATGTAAGTCCTTGCATTCAAGATATACTGCACATTGTGGGTTAATACCTAATTCTTTATTACAACAGCTTATACTACTTATACTGCTGCAAGACCAAAAGCACCCCCAAAAACTAGCAGTCACAGCTCTCACTTACTTACTGTTCCATAGTTTCAGTTTCAAGTCTCACTGATATATTTTTTTTCTTAGCAGCTGTTGGGCTGGCTCTGCCAGCTCCATTCACCCTTCAGGCTCACTCAGCTCCCCTACTCTACACCCCCTTTCCCACATACCCCTGCAGCCCCCAGATTTATACTTAGCAGTACCTCCACCCTCTCCAATCAACTTTCACCTGCTCACACAATCCACTTCTGACTGTACCCTCCCCCTCTTCAATAGCCTCCTCCCCTATCTCCACCGATAACAGTACTTTCCACACTCGAAAACCTTCCTAAATCCATTTTACAAGTATGGCAAGCAGTAAATACTCCACTCTCCCTAATCTGTTTGTAACTCTTGCCCTTAGCCTACTAATTCTTATTACCTCCCCCAAGTCTACATTTCACCCTACAGCTAGTACTTCTACAACTCCCCTATGCAGTGATGTACCATTAAACAGCTTCCATAATATCTCACCCAGCCTACTCAAATACAATTTCATTCATCTATCAAAACTAAAAATATTGCCCTATACCACCATAAATAAAAACATCTACCACTACTTAGCAACCTATAACAAAAAAAAATATTCTTCCAAAACACTGCCTTAACAACCAAAACAGAATATCCCTATGTGGTGACATCCACTCCAACCCAAGACCTTCAGGCATAACTACACTCAACCAAACTCCAGTTTCTAAAGATCTACTCTTAGCAACCTTAAACATTCATAGTGTCTGACAGAATTACAGGCTTCCATGCTTGGCTAACACAAAACATCCCTGACATCTTAGCAGTCACCGAAACCTGGCTAAAACCCCAAATCCAATATATTGAAATAACATGCCCAGGTTAATAACATACTATGGAAAGATACAACCAACAAAAAAGGAGGTGGAGTATCCCTAACCTATGCTGACTGTCTCGCAATACTACCCTTCCAGAAAACACTCCTATCATTTTCAAATGCTGAAATCCTACTAGGAAACCTGCAAATTAACAAATCTAAACAGCTATGCATAGTCTGTCTGTATATCCCACCAGGACAAAATATCCAAACTCTTGACATCCTTGCCTGGATGTCAGAAAATATCTAAAATGCAACTATTATTATGGGAGATGTACACATCAACTGGCAAGACTTAATAACTGACTCCCTAACAAACAGCATAAACCTCTACAAGTTCACCCAATTTGTCAACAGCTGTACCAGAATGCTCAACAACAATACACCAGGAACCACCCTCGACCGGATCTTAGTTTTAGATCCATTCAAATCCAAAGACTCTACCCAATATACTCAGCGATCACTTACCTGTTTTCACTTATAGATCCACTCCACATATATCCAAATCTCATAACTATAAAGCCATCAGAAACCTAAAACGTTTTGAACAACAAGACTTTATCAACATTCTGAAACTCTCAGACTTGCGCCTACTAAAAACTCTCCCATTGGATGAAGCCTTACACTATTTTAATAAGATATTCCTAGACACACTCAACAACCTAGCCCCTCCTCATACTGAGAGTGTAAAATCAAACCATGCTCCCTGGCTAACAAAGGCCACTAAACAGCTACTACAAAATGGGTACAAGGCCTGGAAAGAATGGCATAAAACCAATAATGAATGTATTCTACTTAGATACAAACAGTTACAAAGCAAAGCTAAAAAGCTAGTATGTACTGATGAGAAACTACTTCTCTAACCAACTGAGTAATCATAGAAATAACCCAAAACAATTCTGGAAAAGCACCTATATCTTTACCCTGGCACCAAATAAAACCCATCACCAGGCCCAGAAAAAAACACCATTATAAATAGCCACTATGCTCAGTTCACATTTTATAAACTGCATACACAAAATAATAACAGACTCCTCTCCCTCTACCCTCACCTTATCAAATTCCTTTTTCCCTTCTCCTCTATCCCACAAAAGCAGTCCTCACTTAGAAAGATCCTCTCCTCCCCTCATAGACCATTCCTCACCCCTTCGCCAAAGCAATATTACACCATCTAGCCTCTTCTCACAACAACCAATACCAACCACAGAAATTCAGAGACTCCTCAGAAAATTAAAACCATGCTCTCTCTCCTCTGATGACCTCCCACCAGAATACTTGGAGCTCGCTGCTAGGACCATAGCATAGCCTATTAGCATTCTGATCAACCACTCAGTTACAAAATCCTATGTCCCCAAACTCTGGAAAAAATGCATCACCACCCCACTTCACAAAGGAGGTAACTCTAATGAACCCTCTAACTATTGTCCAATCTCTGTCCTCTCCTTACTATCCAAACTCCTTGAAAAAGTGCATCCATAAACAATTACTTTACTTCAGCATCTCACAAGTAACAACCTACTCACCCCCACCCAACATGGTTTTCACCCCTCACACAGCACAAGCACTGCACTTGTCTCCTTCAGGGATATGGTACAGAGATCCATTGACTCGGGTAATATTACTCCTGTACTACTACTAGACTTGTCAAAGGCTTTCAATACAGTATCACACAAAAAAATTCTACAACACCTTTCTAATATTGGCTGCAGCCCACCCACCCACCAATGGTGTAATAGCTACCTCACCAACAGGCAACAATGTGTAAAATGGCAAAATACTCTACCAGAATACCAAACCAACCAAACTGGAGTACCACAAGGGTCCACACTTGGACCTTTACTCTTTAATATATTTACCAACAACCTTCACACTGCTTGTTCTCTTAGCTCTATTACCCAATATGCAGATGATACTACCATCATCTCCTCCTCAAATAACCTACACCACCTCCATCCAGTATGCAGATGATACTACCATCATCTCCTCCCTCAAATAACCTACACGACTTCCATCCAATATGCAGATGATACTACAATCATCTCCTCCCTCAAATAACCTACACCACCTCCATCCAATATGCAGATGATACTACCATCATCTCCTCCCTCAAATAACCTACACCACCTCCATCCAATAAGCAGATAATACTACCATCATCTCCTTCTCAAATAACCTACAACACCAACAACAAATAACCCAAGATACCTTCACGACAATCAAAGCCTGGTTGACCACATCACAACTACTCCTTAATGCCAAATAAACAAAGCTTCTACTCTTTGCAGCAAAACCCCTCTCACCTGGCTCATACTTTCATGTTTTCTCCCAAAGTAACACAAAAATTAAACTAGTATCCCATGCTAAACTATTACCATTGACAAACTTACATTTGAATACCATATTGACAATGTCATTAAAAAAACTCAATGCAAATTAGGAGCCCTATACAGACGAGCATTTCATGGACAGCACCACCAAAAAAGCACTCGCCAACATTTGCTTGCTCCCCTCCCTATTACAGGGTGCCCCCATTTTCAGTAACCTGCACTAATCTCTACAAAATAAGCTCCAATCCTGCTAACGTAAAATCACGAAATTTGCCACAGCCAGCTCATAGGACTCACATCACTGCCAAGCCTTAAAAGAATTAAACTGGCTGGAATTTCCACATCATCTTAACCTCATTCAACTGTCCATAGCACATAAAATTGCCCTGCCCTTAAGAACATTTTAATATACTATAGCCCACCAGAACCCTTCGCTCTGAAAATAAACTCCTCATAAGTGTTCATGTACCAAATAAAAGAGGTGGACACTGTATTTACTCAGACACTGTCACTAAACTATGGAACTCACTACCAACCAGCATAAACACCATTAGTTGCTTCAACAAATTACCCTAAAGAACTACCTACTAAATACTAAACTCTGCCCCTGCATCTATCCAGATAGATAAACAGGATTGATATCACTTACCTGGACTGCAGGATGTCAAATGGCTGATGTGCGAACTCACGGTTCCTAAGGGGCAGGAAATCAAATGCCAAGTGGTCAAAAGAGGTTAGTCGAGAGTTAAGAGGTTAGTTGGAAAAGTGACGTACAGAGACTGCGAAGGGAGGTCGTGCTTCAGTGAGGAACAGGGAAGTAGCCCCTTCAAAGTAGTAGAGGTGAGCTAACTGCCGTGTCTGGAAGAGGGGAATGTTGAAATTAGGGAATGTACTTTATCGTGCAAACTATTTTTGACTTTCCTCTATTTTGATGTTTTAGGTTTAGATGTTATTTTTCGGTCAAATGCATGTTTGATCTTAGTGCATTCGACCTTATCATGGTAAACCAGATAAACATCCTACTCTCCTTTAGCCTTCCCCTAGCTTACTCCAATCTTTACCCATCAAAACCAGTAGGAAACTCTTTTTGATCTATAAGTTACTTTAAACAACTCTGTTCTTACTATAAATCTCACTAACCTTAACTATCATTCTAACCCCTCACCACTTTAAAACTGCACCACTAGTGATTTTTCTTTCCCTTATTAATTCTTTCAACCTAACACTACCCCCTAGTTATCTTTTTCTTTCTTAACTTTCAAGCTATTTAAATATTTACAAAAGAAAAAAAGTGTGTGTGTGTGTGTGTGTGTGTGTGTGTGTGTGTGTATATATATATGTATGTGTGTGTGTGTGTGTGTATATATATATATATATATATATATATATGTGTGTGTGTGTGTGTATGCATGTGTATATGTATATATAGTTTTATTTTATTTATTTGCATTCTCACTTTGTGTAGCTCAATACTGAGTAGCACGTTCACTCAAGGGCACAAGAGCTCTGTCCCACAACATTCAGGGACTACGTTCTACTATCCTTTATCTATTTTAAGTGGAATGCTGGCCTGTACTTGGTCTGGTCTCTGTTAACTTACATTATAGCTTGTTCAACAGCACCACTTAGTGGCTGGAAAGGCATACTATTGTGCATTAGTATATTCCCAACTGCGGCTTGAATATACCGCAATGTAAATTCTTTTTCACTTCCCTCACATCTGATAAGTGTACCGCAAACCTCCCACAGCACTGTCCTCTGCCTATTATCTGCATTACAGCTTGCTTAAGTCTCTTGCTTTTACAATAACCCTACCTAACTCTGACTTCTCTCCATCTGAATATAGAGCATAACATGAAATACCAAATCAGGCACCAAGTCCCAACAAGCACCTCCTGTTTCCAGCCTACAAGCAACGACCATCCAAGCTCCCTATTTCAAACAAAAAGGCTAATTTCACACACATTAATTGTTAGCAGGATTGGCAGTGGTAAAAGTGTTTCTTTTCTAGCTTAAAGACCCCTCCACCCCTATCAGCTACCCAGACTAAGTCAGCCCAAGACCATTACCATAGCCCCCTAGCTACTTGCTCCCTATCAGCTACCCAAAATAAACTAAGCCAGCCTAAGACCCTTATGACAGCCCCCCCCTAGCTACTTGTTCCCCATCTGCCCTCCAAATCACTCCAGCACACTCATCTCCTACAACTTGGTTTGGTTCTACTTGACCCTTGGAAATTTAGCACTAATTACCTAGTCTCTGGCAGACCTACCCATTCAATTAACCCCAGCATATCTCTCTCCCCTCCAAAAACACAGTCTGCTGAAAAAGGCTTACAGATTGTTTTCTGCAGTCACCAACCTGTGTACTGATCGGTGCGGCCCCGCTCTGTTCGCCCTTTGGGCTCACACTGCTCCCCTACCCTACCCCCATTCCCACCCACCCCTGTACTCATAGATTTATACTTACCCCACATCTCCTGACTCACCTGCAACACCCATCACGCAATCTCTGCAATACAACTCAACACAATTAGGCCACACCCACACTCCATTAACCTATCACCCCCTCTTTTTCAACAAACCACACACTGCACACACCCCTTCACCTCCTCCACCCATCTACAACCCTACAATATATAGACCTCACAGACACCATGACACTAACCCCACACTCCCACAGCCACATCATCCCAATACTCTTACCTTCTCTATCCATTTATTCCTTCATAATCTCCAGTAGTACCACATATCACCACCCACTCAACATCATGCACTGCATCAAATCCCCAACCTTACCACACACCATAAGTAACCCCTCCAGACCTACAAACACACAACCAGTCATCCATTACCTTTTAATCTTTCAACTCACCTCTCCAATCCATTATACCTCACAATCCAAAAAACACCCCAACCTCAAACATCACTTCTTAACAGTTTTCTACCTTAAAACCATTGCCAGCATTGCAACCCAACTACTACTAGGAGGAGACATCCACTACAACCCCGGCCCAACAAAAATCCCCCATACCATATCCAACCCCAACCTCCCATTTAAGCACAAACCCACTGATATACTCATACTGAACCTAAACATTCATAGCATCATGAATAAAATAGAACAGTAACGTGGAGCCATCTCTACATACAACCCAGATATTATGGTGATTACAGAAACATGGCTTAAACCCCATATTAAAGATAACTCTATAACCCCACCTGGCTTTAATATAGTAAGAGTAGATAGAGCTCACAGAAGAGGTGGTGGAATCGCCCTTCTTTACAAATCCAATTTAAAAGTTCAGCTCCTTCAAAAAGAAACTCCACATTTCAAAAATGCTGAGGCCTTATTCACCAAACTCCTCCTAAACCAGCACAAACAACTAAACCTACTCAGCATCTATATACCACCAGGAGATAACCTTAGGACCCTAGAATCTTTACTCCACTGGGTTTCCCACTCCCTCTCCCAAGAAACTGTAGTCCTAGGCAATGTCAACATTGACTCAAACAGTATACATTCATCAACAGCCACTAACCACATAAACCTATATAACTTTACTCATCTCATACACTCTCCCACAAGATTTGACAAAACCACCAAACGTGAATCCACCTTGGACTGGTTCCTCACTAACCAGCCCAACACTGCCCACCTATGCGGGATACTACCCGACTCCCTCAGTGACCATAACCCAATTTTCCTCCTTCGGCGCAAACTGAAAAATACCAACCCACTCTCCCTGTTACAAGCCCACTCCCAAAAATCTTCTCCTCAGAACAAATCTCGGAAACCCTAAAATCCTGCAACCGGGCTCCCCTAAAAACCCTCCCCCTGGATAATGCAGTAGAATACTTTAACTCCAAATTCCTAGAGATTCTAAACCAACTAGCCCCACTGAAAATAACAGTATGCAGTAACCCTGCCCCCTGGCTAATAAACAAAACTACAAAGATCTTACTCAAGGCTAGGGACAAAGCTTGGATAACTTGGGAAAAACCCAAAACTAGGCAAACCTTTTCTGAACTTAGAAATAAATCAAAAAAGCAGGTCAGGTTGGACAAACAAAACCACTATATTTCCCTACAAAGGAAACACAGCAACAACTCACAAAAATTCTGGGCTGCAGTGAATAACATCGTCCAGCCCAGAAAAAAACACTACACCACCTCCAGACATCAAAGGTACTGACACTAACATAGCCTCAGGCTTCAATAACTACTTTACCTCTTCCATACAAACTACTAAATGATATATCACCCACAACCCAACCACAATCCCTAAACTGCCAAACTAAATCCACCCCCTTCTCACTTAATCCAGTACCAACATCAACCATTCAAAAACTTTTAGCAAAACTCAAACCTACCACCCTAGCCACCGACCATCTCCCAGCCCAGTATCTCCAAGTTGCATCTAAGGCCATTGCCTACCACATCTCCCTACTCATTAATAGATCTATTTCAATGTGCAATATTCCATCCTTGTGGAAAACCTCATATATCATTCCCCTCCACAAGGGAGGCCCCTCTATTGACCTCTCTAACTACCATCCCATTGCAATCCTATCATCTCTCTCAAAAATTCTAGAAAACTGTATCCATCACCAACTCCTTACCCACCTACTAACCAACAACCTGCTGTCCAAAACCCAACATGGATTCAGACCATCCCATAGCACCAACACTGACCTAATCAACTTCTCCAATACCATAAACTCACACAGAAACCAAAGGAAACTGGTCTCTGCCACCTTCCTAGACTTATTCAAGGCACTTGATACAGTTTCCCATAACAAGCTCCTTACTGGTCTCGCTGAACTCAACCTCAATAACCCCACCCAACAATGGTTTAAAAGTTACCTAACAACCACTCACAATATGTCAAATAGGGCAACTCCCTATCCCCCTCACTCCCTGTCACGTGGCATCCCAAAAGGCATAATCCTTGGCCCCCTTCTCTTCAACATATTTACAAATAATCTCCACCTAGCAACCACTAAAGCCAATATTGTCCAGTATGCAGATGACACAACCCTAATCTGCTCAGCACCCAACATCCATCTACTACAAAGTATAGCCCAAGAGTCCTTCACTGAGGTAGAGAACTGGCTAAACAACCACCAACTGATATTAAACCCCTAAAAAACACAGCTAATGCTATTCCACCCAACTAAACACTGTGCCCCCACCTTCACCATCCTATCAGCGAACAGCACCCTCATCATCCCAGTAGATGAGGCCAAACTGCTATGCATCACAAATGATCAACAACTTAAGTACAAAAAAAAAACCACATATCACAAATTATCTCTAAAGTCCACAAAAAATTAGGTTGCTTCTATCATTGCAAACAGTTCCTAACCCCTGAGTCTAGAACCACAATAGCCAGAACTCATCTCTTATCAACATTGCTTTACGCCTCGCCAGTTCTTACCAACATTAAAACTGACCTGAACAAACTCTGCACTTGCTACAACAAAATAGCTAGGTTCGCTGTCAATAGTAGCTCACACTCTCACCACTGCCAATCCCTACTTAAACTACACTGGTTAGAATTTCCAAACCTGCTATGTTACCACCAACATATCATAGCTTATCAAACTGCCCTAGCTGACATGTTAAACTTTTACAACTCCTCCAGGGAACTACGATCAAGTAACAAATCCCTGATTGAAGTCAATCCATGTAAGAACAACTCTGGAAAAGCCCTATTCTCCCATGAGGTTGCAAAAGTATGGAATACCCTCCCACCTGAACTCAGGCTACAAAATCACACAAGCACATTCAAAGGCCTCCTTAGACCACACTTCATTGCTAACCCTCTCTGTAACTGCAAAGGCCCCCCCCATGAATCTTCACTGCTCTGTAGGCAGACTACCTGCTAAAGCCTCCAATGCATACATCATACTGTCACCTGCAATGTACTTCTTGCAAATATTGTAAATATCGACCTACTCCTGAGTATCTTATTTACACAGATTGTACTGTTATTGCAGACATGTAACGCCCTGACTGTAGTTTGTGAGTATCTTATTTACACAGATTGTACTGTTATTGCAGACATATAACCTCCTGACTGTACAAATATCGACTTACTCCTGAGTATCTTATTTACATGGAGTGTACTGTTATTCTAGACATGTAACCTCCTGACTGTACTGAGTATTTTATTTACACAGATTGTACTTCTGTTGTAGACATGTAACCTCCTGACTGTACAAATATCGACCTACTCCTGAGTATCGTATTTACATGGATTGTACTGTTATTGTAGACATGTAACCTTCTGACTGTACTATGTCATTATTTTTGCATTTAACTGTTTTTTTACCTATAGTCTAGCTTTCTTGTTATCTAATTTGTGTATTCACACTGTTACTTCCTCGTAGCTTTTCTCCCCTGGACTCCACTGAAAATGGACACCTGTTGCCCAGTTGGATTTTTCCTGGTAAAAGAAATGTTAAATAAATAAAATGATAAATAAATATATCTTGTAAATTACTCTGTTTTTCTCTCTGATATTGTAACTTCCCCACAATTTAGTAATCTGGTTCTCATTTTGTTAAATTGTACTGTTTTGTTCTGTAAATTCTTGTAACATACTCTGTAATCATAATGTGTTTGTGGAGCTTTTCTCCCCTGGCCTCCACTAAAAATGGGCTTCTGTCCCAGTTGGACTTTCCCAGTCAATAAATAAATTAGTAGTTGGATGACAGCTCACACAGAGAAAACATGGGATTTTCTGCTGTACCAGAGCAAATGGAAAGAACAGACTATTAATTTTATGAAAGCACAAATGGACTGGTGTTCCACAGTAGGATATGTTAACTGAAAGGGCATAAAGAGTGTATGCTCCAAACCTGGCCATGAGAAGACAGCTAAGACCTATATTATTAAGGATGCAATCATGCCAACAGAAAGAGCTGATCCAGACAAAACTGTAGCAGAAGGCAAAACTATTAAAAGCAGAGACAGCAGAGTACTTGTAGAAAATGATTATTCACTGTACATCAGTCAAACGCAAAGCAAATTTATCCTCGCAATCAGGGAATGGTGAAAGGCAGGTGTGAGATTCACTATGCTGTACCTACCTGTCTTCAGAGTATTTATTCCTGGAGGATCAAAGACATTTTTTTTATATAAAACAGGCTAAGGAGAAAATTCAAAATGATATCCAACCAAAAGTGAGCCAGCAAGCAGAAGGGGACTCTGCTTCTTATTCTTGTGGCAATAAAGCTCGTGAAGAGAGAGTGCCAGTGAAACCCTTTCTAATGTTACAGAAGAAATTTGTGACATAGAAAAAAGCACAGGAACTGACTACAAGAATCAGGAGTACCTTGAACATGAACCAGAGTCAAGTGTTGGGAGATGGCGATTATCAGGAAGACAAGCAGCACTGAAATTAGTGAATAAATGTGAAATTATAAAGCAATCGCATTTGTGAAATATAGCTCTGCATATAAAAGTGGTTGAGAAAGACTGGGCTTTTATTGACTTTGGTAAACTTGTGGGTGAACCACAATGCATATACCCCGAATTATATTTTTAATGTTTAGGAAGACACTAAAGGGGAGATAGAGTAACTGAGGAAAACCAGTTTTATTCTTGTTAGTACTTGTATGAAACATTTCATGATATAGATTTGAATGGGGATTTCAGAGTTACATAGTTAAGGCTCCTATATGCACAAGCAGAAACCTATAATTCAAAGTGGAAAGGGATGATGATGATGATGATGAAATGGGGGAAGCTCAAGAAACAAGGACAGACTGGGATTTTGGATGCAGATCCTTAAGAATAATAATAACCATACAGATTACTATATTCATAAAGTAGCAGAAAATATTCTAAGAACTAAGCAAAAAAGGAAATGGAGAAAGGAGAGTCTGCCAATAGGAATGACTGCAATTAGAGATACAGACAACAGGCAAGAGGGGGCTGGAATTTGCTGGAGAAAACTGGCAAAAGAACCAAGGTGTTGGGAGCAATAACTAGAGGGGGAAAGATAATACAATGGGGAGAGGGCAAGAATTTATTTGGACTGCAGGCTAGAGACTGCCTCTCCTATCAAGGATTGGTAGAGTATAGGCAAAGAGAAAGAAATATGGGGATCCTAAGTGAAAAGCCAACACTGTTAGAGTTTTCAAAAGATTTTAGAACAGAAGCTGCTGTTAAAAAGGGAATAATTAGTAGAGCATGCAAAATACTGCATGATAAGTATAAGAATCAATAAAAGGACAGAAACGACTGGGAAGAGAGATTGGATAAGCAATTCACAAACAAAACAATGGGAGGATATATGTATGTCTCTAAATATGCAACAAAGTCTATAACATTTAGGATCTGTGCTTGAAAGTGTTTACTCAGGTATTTTTATACTCAAAGTAGACTCCAAAGAATTTTTCCTCAGGTAGATAGCAAATGTTGTAGGTGTGATCAGGAAGAAAGAGATAATTGGGAACATATTTTCTGAGTGTTTAATGAGTTGTCAAAATTTAAAGTTTCCCTGCAGACTACTCTGTCAGAGATATTGGGTGAGCAAGTTGGTGTAACTAAGGAAATTATTTTTTTGAGCTACAACACAAAATCCAAATTGCCTTGACATAGTAAGGCCTTGCCGAGTCTAATTATGGTGGCCACCAAAAAAGCAATTACTAGAAAATGGAAATCAAAGTGTAAACCAACTGTACTAGTAGTGAACATAGTAACAGAGATAAAGCAGCTGGAATTGGGATCTTTAGAAAAGGGTAGGAGCACATTACATAGAAAAAATGGTAATTGTGGGAACAATACCTGCAGATGAGGAACAAGGTTTAAAAGAAGGGAGGATCTGAATGAGTTATGCAGTGTTTGACAATGACTGGACAGATTTTAAGTGATGAATGTTTGCAACTAAAATTATGCCAATATGGTTTGTTTTCATTTATATAAATGTATTACTGCCCATATCATACATGATAATTTAAGAAAGACATTTCTTGTTTAAAAAACATGTTATGATATAAACTGCATGCTGTACTACATAGCAGTTTTGTACAGTGTGCAGTCGGGGTATTTTAAATGTGGGGGGAACCTTTTCAGTGGCTGTTGAGTGTTTTAAAAATAAGTAAAGAAATACCTGTTTTTAGTTGTCTTGGGCTGCTGGAATGGTGTTGGTGAGGGGTGCAAAAGTATACCAATTATATTATATCATATGTAGAACTAAGATAATTTCCCTTCTTTTTACATAGGCGAACGTTTGACAAGCTATAAACAAGTTGTTTTTCTTACTTTTTTTTGTAAGCAAATAGGCTTGAAAAACAGGACAAAATGTTGAAAGACATGAAAAATACTGAGCTTCTTGTATCTGCAAAGATATTAGCCTGCCTTTTTTTCTGATTAGCAAATGTTATCAGTGTGAGTTTATATGGTGGTACAGCGGTTGCATTGCCTCACAGCAAGAGGTTCTCCCGTTCGATTCTCAGCTAGTGTGCGGGGAGTGCCTTCTGTGTGGAGTCTGCATGTCCTCCCTGTGGTCGAGTGGCCTCCGAAAGACATGTGTGAATGGCCGTGCCTTCACTGAAGGTTGGGCGTTGGGCTGGCAGCTCGGCACCATAAAATTTACTGCCAATCATTAGCGGACTGGAGTTCCGCTGTGGCGACGCCTTACCGGGAAAAGCTGAAAAGACAAACATCAGTGTGAGAGACAAAGTCACAGTTAAAGACAGCCAGGGGAATTCTGTATATCCTGTTCTCAGTGAAATTTACAAGATTCCTTCATGTACCTGCAAGTTCATATGTTAGTACTAGGCTAACTGCCCTTGTGAGCCATTGTAAGCCTAGCCAATTATCCCTTGTGAAACTCAAACCCAGCACTTTGTGTTTGCAAGACAAGCACCTTAACCATTAGGACACCCTCCCAACATGTTGTTAGTTTTTTTCACATTGCTGACTACTTTTACATGGAGACAAGCTGCTGTAGGTGGAAGCAATTAATCTTGTGATTTCTGAGCATTCTTTGCTTAGGGAAATGCAAAATTTACAGGTATAATGACAAGCAGCTCAGCGAATAGTAAAGTTTGAAATTATAGGAAGTGAATAAAAGATGGTAGCCTCACTAGCAGCCTTAATACTTTAATGCATTTAATAGTACACTGCACAATTTAGTTTTATTTTAAAGGTAGTGGGAGTACTTTTTCTTATCGCTAAAAGTTAATGCTTTCTGAAACTACTCAAGCTGTTCTTCACATTTGGGAAGGGAACAGGAATAAGAAAAAAAAAACAGCAGTCAGTGTAAGTGGGAACACAGACTGTAACATGCACTTTAGCATGGGTAAGCTTAATTTTAGATCAAGTTATGCCTGTGGGTGCAAGTGTTGATATGTGGCAATTGTTCCTATCTGGAAGGTTAAACTTCATTTGTTGAAAATTTATATAGTTTTGTGTCTTTCATCTAAGTTAATAGGGAATGGGGTGATCTGAAAATGTATTTAGTTTTTTGTTTGAGTTTTTCATTAATGCAGAAAATCAAATCAAATGAAGGTAAGAACAAAACTGCATAAAAGATCAGCCTGTCAAATATTAGAGTGTGTGCATTTAAGACAAACTTTGGAAATACACATCCAAAAAGTGTCACGTATAATAAGTGGCAACAATAGCTTTTTATAATAATGGCCATTCTATCCATAGTATATTGGGATGTAAATAGCCTTTAAGGTGTAGACAAAAGATGAAAGAGTACTGAATTATAATGCAAACGCAAAGTGTAAATAGCAATGCTGCAAGAGACACATCTGCGAAAAAACAAATATGGGAATTTAAAAAAGAAAGGATTTCAGCATGGATATTCAGCAGAATATCAGGGACTAAGGAAAAGAAGACACATAATGGTATATTTGTGGTAGTAAGGAGCAGAGTATTACAACATGTATGAGATCATGCAGTCTAGCACTCTAAGACATTGCTTTGTAGTAATTGTTTATGCTGTGTTGCAGACCTGAAGCAATTGGATAGGAAAAGCACTTTAATGAGAAGGCCCTCTGGTGCTGTGTGTCTAACAGTGGCTCTAGAACAAGGTTTGTTTACCAAATAATAGATAGGACTTCAGAAGGTTCAGAGAGAGATGTAAGTGTGTGAAAGCAAGTCAAAGTAAACTGTAGAGCCTTCTGAAACTCCTTTATGGATGCTACCTGAATGAAGCAGTTATCTAGTTAAGTGTATAAGTGAATGCCCTTGGTCCTGCCTTATGTAATTACCTGAGCTAGGCACTTTGTGAACACTCTGGATAGGGTAGATAAACCAAAAGTGCAAGGAGGTGAACTGGTTGTTGCAACCCCTTTGTTTTGAATCTGAGATTTTATACAGTGTCTACAGGTATATGTAGTTATGTATCTTTTAGGTCAATGGCAGTCAAGTAAGCTTGAGGAATGAGGTAACAGACAAATACAAGATTAGTATCCTGAGCCAACTACCTGGGTGTCAGCCCTGAAAGGCCAAAGACTTTCTTCTATTAGTCTCTTACAGCAGCCTTTCTTACCCTTCTGAATATATTTTCTTCTCCCTCAGGTAAAAAGATAATTTTTATAGGGTAGTATTTATGGGTTTAGTTCAGATTATCTAATTTTTAAAATGTCAAAATTCAAGACCATATGATCGATATTTTAAAAAGTCGAACTGTTTGTATTGAGACTGTGGTACAATGGGGATCGGGGGAATGTGCCCTTCCCCCCACTGTAGTGTGATTTCAGAGTTGGTATACCCCTACATAGAAAGTGCATTGGGGGGGGGGTTGCCACCCCCAACCCCAGTTTCTTCATTTTCTTTTCATTTTTCGACATTTTAAAATGTCAACCATTTGGCGTTGACCATATGAATTTCAACATTTAAAACATTCAATTGTGAACTAGATCATTTTTTATGTGTTGGTGCATGAGAGTGAAAAAACTGTTTTACAGACTATAGCCTTCTTTTCCTCCAGACTTTTAAATGCCTTTTTTGCAAGGGGATTCCCAGATGTTTTTCCACTGGGGCATTAGGGAACTCTGCTTTAATACTGTCTAGTAGGGGCTGTTTCATCACGCCAGGCATACCTCTTTAAAAGGAACCCTTTGCTGCTGCCCTGCATGATGTATCTACTGCCTCACAATTACATTTAACAATTTTCCACCTGAGAAATGAAGCTGCATAAGCATAGCACTTTTTTTTCAGGTTATTGTCCAATGGTCCCCAATAGCCTTTTCCTTTAGTTGAGACAGGGGTCACCTGGTTCTTCAGCATGGTGTTTGGCGATTAAGGGTTCTGAATGCCAGGGTAGTCAAAGTGAAGATTTGCTTATCAAAGGAAGATATCCTTAGGATGACAGCCACAAGAAAAGACCATACTTTGTCCACATCTTATGCAAGGAAGGATCCAACCTGCTTATAATATGCCAGGTGCTGGTTATTCTCTTTAGAGACATCCATGTCAGTGGCTTGAAGAGGTATCCTTTTTTTTTGGGGGGGGGGGGTCAGTGGATGAAGAAACAGCACTAAGGGAGCATAATTTTATCAACAACCATTAGCTAAAACTCAAATCAAAAAGGACTTCTTTTCTCCACTGTTGGTGTGACCCTGAAATTGATCATATTTTGTTAAAGGGGAGAAAACCTTCATGGCTGGGGAGTAAAGGCATAACCCCTTCCAAAAAACTTGATCCAAGGTCACAACAACACTGAAAAACAGAAGTCCTGATAGAATGTGACTTTTACTAGGATTGCTTTTCAAAAAACACCAACCCAAGTATGTGTTCAGTGCTTCTATAATTCACCTTTTGTCAAGCAGCAATTTAATCCTCTACAAAAATCCTGAAATGAAAAAAAATGGCTACTGTCAAAGCAGATATACCTAAGGGGGGCATCTATCCCAAGGGGAAAATCATCTTCATTCACCCCTTAGAACTTTTTTTTAGGCAATGCCAAATTGACAAAACTGCCAACTTAGCAAATAAAATCCAAAGGAACCTAAAGGCGTTACTGCTCAGTGCCAGTTCCCTTAACAAGAAATTCCATACCCTATAAGCCCTTCTTATTCTAGGGAATAGAGATGTCTGTGCAGTTACTGAGACATGGTTTAAAGCCACAAAAAGTTTCCAGCAATGCTAGGCTTCAGTGCCTTCCTCACATTTAGACCATCAGCTCCGCAGACAGGGACTAAAGATGGAGGTTGCTCAATCTATATTAGCAGCAAATACACCTCCAGATTGGTCATACAGGATGTTGCCCTGGAGTTGAGCTATGTTGATTTACATATGGATGCAATTACCATATCCTAGCAAGCTATAGGTCACCATATATATGCCCAAGAATCCAATAACTCATACCTACACCTGCTGGAGGCACTCCCCATCCAGACAACACCCTATTCATGGGCGACTTCAAACACCCCTCTACAGACTGGGAGATTTCAAACACCCCTCTATATATCGGGAAAGTCCAGTTGTGTAAAACCTTACCATAACAGTAGATGTCGTCCTCTTTACTGTTGTAGTATTCTTTTCGAAAGGGATTCCCTGCCAAGGGTAGCTCAACATCCGGCCAGTATACTAAAGTCTTAGGTTTTTATAGATGTACATCACAAGTATGCTCTCTGCTCAAGGCATAGGGCATAAAGGTGACACATGGATATACACAGACCCAGGAGGAGCAAAAGTCCTACAAGTTAGGAGGAGCATGTGCATCCAGAAGGAGAAAAAGGAAAGCAATTCCAGGCAAGTAAGATAGAAGCAAAAGAGTAGAGCATATGGGGGAGGAGGGAGGGAGTGAATACTACAACAGTGAAGAGAAGGGCATCTCCTGTTTTGGTAACATTTTACACAACTGTACTATATCCTTCTATATCACTGTTGCAGTATTCTTTACAAAAGGGAGGTACAAAAGCTCAAGAGGAACTCTGGGAGGAGGAAGGCCCAGAACAGCCCTCAAAAAACCCACGCAGGGTAGCACTGGAAACAACATCCAATTTGTAATGCTTACTGTAAGTATGGACAGAGGTCCAGATTGCAGCCTCAAATATGGAATTGGTATCTAAACCTTTGAAAAAAGCACCAGAGAAGCACAACAGCCCTAGTAGAATGAACCTTTACAGTGGCAGAAAGACGTGTTCCATGAAAGGAGTAATAAAAAGAAATGACCTTAGAGATCCATGAGGATATGATTTGCTTAGAAACAGCTAAACCCAGAGATCTAGGATGAAAGGAAATAAAATTCAGATTTGCAAATGGCCTTAGTCTTATCTAAATAATATCTGAGCTGTCTATGCAAATCCAAGTTTTGAAGAGCCTTCTCACTAGCAGACTGCAGAGAAGGAAAAAAGGAGGGCAAATTCATAGACTAATTAAGAAAATTATTTAACTACTATGGGCATAAAAGAATGATTAGTACGAAGAGACACCCTGTACCTATGAAAAAACAACCATAAGAGCCTAGAGTTCAGAGCAACTTAGCTGAAATAAGGGCCCAAAGAAGAATAGTCTTCCATAATCAATGTTGTAAGGAAACAAGCTGCAGGCTCAAACGCAGCCCAAGTAAATTTTCAAGTACAAAACTGAGGTCCCAAGAAGATGGAGTAGACTTCCTGGGAGGCCTGATATGAAGGACGCCTTTAAGAAATTGTTCTACCTCAAACCTAGAGGCCAGAAGAGGAGTTAATGGCAGACAAGCAGATATAACTCAGGTGTGAGCTTTAACACAAGAATATGTTAACAAAACATGGAGCAATTCACACAAATAAGAGAGAACCGGAGGGTTCCCCAGAGAAAGTCGACCATGGTTACGAGCAAGGCACCAAACAGAAAATCTCTTACATTTGGACACATATGATCTCCTGTCCTCCTGCAGAACCCTAAGCATGTCCTCCGAAAAAAGGTGCCTAAAATGGATCAAAACTCTATCACCCACAATGTCAGTTGAAGATTGGACAAGTGATAATGGATTAGAGTCCCCTTGTCTTGTGTGAGTAGGCCCACCCTATGAAGTAACTTGTGATTGTTCCTGGTTAGGTGAAGAAGGGGGAACCAATGCTGTCTGGGGCAAAATGGAAGTCATCAACAAGATTTTGGGGAATCCTACTCTATTCTTCAGCAGGACCCTTAGAATCAGATGAAGGGGAGGGAAGCAAAGAGAAACATGCCCTTCCAAGAAAAAGATAGGGCATCCACCTTCCAAACCAGAGGACTTGGGGCTCTGGTGCAAAAAAGAGAAAGTTGTCTGTTCAAAGGGAAGGCAAAAAGATCTGTTCAAGTGCTACCTCACTGGACAGTGCCCAGAAATGCATCTCTGTGAAGAATCCATTCATGAGCCTGTGTAATGGACCTGCTCAGTCTGTTCTGAAGGAATGGATGTATTATTGGGCAACTAAATCCCAAACTTGAAGAGACAATCTGCAAAAAAGGTAGGACTGTGTCTTCTCTTGCTTGTTGATATACTACATCACTGTGGTATTGTCAGTGAAGATTTTGAGAAGGCCTGGAAGAAAGAGGGAATGAAAGATATAAAGGGTGAAAAGGAGAGGTCTCCTCTCCTTTATGTTGATATGGTCTGACCTCTGATGAGGAGGTCAGAGTCTTGGGAAATGAACAGGGCTCCCCACCCTGTGTCTGAGGCATCCCAGAAAAGATCCTGAGAGGGGAATGAGGGCTGAAAAGGAAGTCTTGGGTTGACAGACAACTGATGAATCCACATCTGAAGCTTGAGTTTGAGGTATGGAAGAAAAGGGACTAGAAAATCTAGTGGATGGCAGTGTTGGAGCTATACTGACTTTAGGAACCACTGTAGTTTTCGGATAAGAAGTTTGTCTAGAGGTAGACAAATGCCTCAAAACAGAACCAAAGGCAGCAGCCCTAGAGGAGGCATCATCTGCATCATAACTACACTTAATACAATGGTTAACTGCCTGAGAAGTAGAGCCTAGTAAAGAGAGGGGTGAGGCCTTCCCTTCAGAATCAGGGAGGTCAGAGATCATCTGGAAAGCCTGAGAAAAGGGCTAAAACATATCTGGTCATATGGGTCTGGTAATTAATAGCCCGAAAAGCCAAGGTGGCAGCAGTATACACCTTTTTACCCAGCTGTTCCACAGCTCTACTTTCCTCGTCTAAAGAAAGTAGTTTAGTAGAAGGCAAACATTTAGAGGGTATGTCAGAAGAGAAAGACACATCATCAGGGTAAGCAGAAGGATATTTTACACCTTCTAAAATCTGTCAGGTTTCATACGGGTTGGAGGTTGAGAATCCAGGGCCACAGAGTCTACTGAAAAGGTATCAAGAAGGGGAGCCAAACTGGAGGTACATCAGAGCGCTTAGGGGACTCCATCTGGAGTAGCTCATATTATCTCTTTTTAATGTCAGAAACCTGAGAATAATCCAATTTAAAATATTCAGTCATGCAAGAAATAGTATATCCAAAGGAGAGTTCTTCTGAGGGAGAATCAGGGCTAATAGAATCTTCCTGCTCAGAGACATAATCCAAGGCAGAAGGGATTCAAAAGGAATAGGCCAAAGATTCTCCCTCAGAATCTACATCCTCTTGAGAGGAGTCCTGCTCTCTGGCCCTCTTGAGTGGGGTAGATGACCAAGGGGAGCAGGCAAAAACTCTTTGGGGAGACTTTTAGGCCATCAGTGCATTAAACAATCCCTTGGCAAAATCCTTCCATTCACACTGGTGATCTTTACCAGCAGGGAAAATATGCTTTTTTTTTTTTTTGGGGGACGACTGAGGGACATCTATCCTAAATACCTAAGGATTATTTATTTATTTATTTATTGACATTTGTTAACCAGGTTTGTCCAACTAGGCTTGTGGCCCATTTTCAGTGGAGACCCGAGGAGAAAAGCTCCAGTAATACATTTTAAAACAAGTACAATTTTAAACAATATTGATATAATAGCAGTTATAGCAAAATGATTCACATATGTTGGGATACATGCATAAAGTTAAGGTTGCATTAAAAAGAAGCTAAGTAACAATTTTACATTGATATAGTTCAATAGGTTAACAAATTAATTTTTTTTGTTTGTAGAAAATTGTGCAAATGCATAGTAGACACATTGGAGAGAGAGGTGTAATGAGGTACTAAGTATGGTCCTTTTGAGGGTACATAAAGGGAAGGAAGACTAGGTAGGGTCATGGCAAGGGCAGGTTCTGGAATTCAGAAAATAAGCTTTTAGTTCATTTTTAAAGTGTGAAGTGTGAGAGATTGAACATAAGTCAAGGGGAAGTTTGTTCCAAGCATGGGCAAGGGAGTGTTTGTAGAGTAGTTTGCCTACTCACCTTTTTGGGTGGTAGATATCAAGTAATTGTTGGTTAGAAGTATGGAGGGTCTGGGATGGGATGTAGATGGAGACTAAGGAAGATATAGATGGGCAGAAGGAGGGTTTATAAAGAATAGAGTGTAGCATATGAAATTGATAAGATAGCAGAAACTGGGGAAGTTCAAGCCATTGAAGAGAGTTTAAAGAAATGCAGTGGTGTGAGTTGTATGGGGAGTTAGTAATGAATCTGGCTATTTTAAAGTCTGTTGCAGTTTGTTTAGAGTGGAGGCCTGGATATTGGTAAGAACTGGGGCGGCATATAAGAGGGAGGGGAGGAGGAGTGCCTGGCCCAGGGTACGTCTAGATTCAGGGGTTAGAAATTTTTTGTTCCAATATAGCAGACCTAGTTTCTGGTTTGTTTTTTGTATACATTGGAGTATGTGTAGGTTGAACTTGAGTTTGTCATCGATAATGACCCCTAGGAGTTTTGTGTGGGTGTCAGGTTGGATATTTGTATTGTTAGAAGATGTAATACAAAAGGAGGTTTTGTGATGAGAAAGAGAACAGGGAAGGAAAAGTAGGAGTTTGGTCTTTTTGGGATTTAGGATCAATAGGTTGTGAGAGAGCCATTGCTCAGTGGATAGTAGAGCCTGTTGGGTCAGGTAGTGTAGTTCAGGAATGTTATTTGAGATGGATATAAGTGTGGAGTCGTCGGCATACTGAATAAGGGAGGATTCTTTGCATGAGGTGTAAAGATCATTGGTGAAGATGTTAAACAAAAGGGGCCCCAAGATGGAGCCTTGGGGAACACCAGTGGAGAAGGAAAGGTGAAGAGGATGAGAGCCATTTGACAGATTGTTCCCTGCCAGATAGGTAATTATTAAACCAGGCAAGTGCGGAGGGGGATAGGTGGAGATTTGTGAGTTTGGATAGTAGTAGAGGATGAGAGACAGTATCAAAGGCTTTGGAGAGATCTAGGAAGAGACAGGAAATGAGTTTATTGTTGTCTAGAGCCTCTGCAATGATACGAGTGAAGGAGAGGAGGGCAGTGGTGGTGCTGTGGTGAGGACGAAATACATGTTGGGTAGGGGTAAGTAAGTGGTGTGTGAGGAGGTGATTGAGAAGCTGTGAGTGAATACATTTTTCTAATATCTTGGAGAGGGGGGACAGAATGGCAATGGGTTGGTAGTTTGAGGGGTCAGTGGAGTTTCCACCTTTATGAAGAGGGATAGTGAAGGAAGATTTCCAAAGGGTGGGGACAGTTGATTCCAGAATAGATTGATTAATTAGTATAGATACAGGATAGGCTATTGAGTCAGCAGCAAGTTTGAAGAATGTAGGAGATAGATTGTCAGTGGAAGGAGAGCAAGGTTTTAGCTTGAGTAGTAGAGATTTGATGTAAGTAATGGGAACTGGCTCAAAAGAAAACAAAGTTGTGTTAGTGGGACTTGGAGAGGTGGGTGTCGAAGTAGAGTTTGGCTTAGAGGTTACCAGATTTTGGATGGAAGAGATAAAGTGTTTATTCAGGAGGGTAGCTGTTTCCTGAGAGGAAGAGTTAGGGTATGGGGAGGGATTAGAGGGCTTTCCAGGATAGAGGATGTTGTTGAGAGCTGACCAAAATTTTTGAGGATTGGATTTGTTGTTAAGCTGAGCCGAGCTATAGTATAACTTTTTGTCATTAGTTGTATGTTTTTTTGCAAGGTTCCCCAGTTGCCTGTATTTCTGAAGAAAAGGTGGTTGTTTAGTTTTAATCCAGGTTTTCCAAGCATGATCTCTTTGTTTCATAAGGGACCTAGTCTCTTTGGAGAGCCAGGGAGCATGGTTTGATTTTACTCTGATCTTCCTAGAGGGAGCTAAGAAGTTTAGAGTATTCATGAAGATGCTATTGAAAGTGCTTACAGCATCATTTAGGGGGAGGTGTTCTAGAATGGACCAATCTATGTTGTGGAGAATGGAGTTAAATTGGGATGAATTGAAAGTCGATAGTTTTCGACAGTCTTTAATAAGGTGGGGTTTAGGAATATGGGAGTAGTGTCTTAAGATGGTGGTAGGGAGATGATCACTGAGGGAGTCAGGTAAGGTGGTGGGATTGTGGTATTGTTGGGGGGAATTGGTAAGGATCCAGTCTATGATGGAGCTGGAAGAGGAATTTTTATGGAAGCGAGTGGGAGATGTTATAAGTTGGTGGAAGCCGTGTAGGTGGATACTGAGTTGGGGGGGGGGGTCAGTTGTGAGTTTGGACCAATCAATGTTGACATCACCAAGGATAAGTGTCTCATATGGTATGCTGTGGGAGAACCAGGATAGGATGTTTTCAAGAATGGGCAGATTGTTACCAGGAGGAAGGTAGATAGAGGCAATTGCAAGTTTTTTGTGGGGATTCAGATGGCAGTTAAGGATGAATATTTCAGCTGGGAGGAAGTCAGGAATTGGGGAAGGGTATGGTGAGAGGTTAAGAATGTTTGAGTAGAGGATGGCCACGCCACCACCTTTTTTTACAGGTCCATCATATTGGAAGATATTATAACCTGATGGGAGTATTTCACTACCTGAGATGTGTGGCTTGAGCCAGGTTTCAGATAGGGAGAGGATGTGAGGGGTATTAAGAGCTATCCATGAGTGCAGCTCAGTGACTTTATTTGCTAGACTCTGAATATTCAATGAGTAAATGGTTAAGTATTCGGATGGAGATGATTGTAGTGACTGAGGTTGGTGACTGTTAAAGGAGTATGATGGAGGCAGTGTAGAGGTTTTGGGGAGAGAAGAGGGGCCAGGGTTGGGATGGATATCTTCAGAACAAAGTAGGTTTTAGTGAGGAGAGAGTGTGTAGTAAATGCTAGATGGAGTTTGTATAGTTTTGACTTAGTTTTGTGGGAAGGTTTAAAAACCTGTTTTATGGATAGTTTATATAGACTTGAGATAGAGGTAGTAAAGAGATTAGGGGAGATAGTAAAAGATGAAGTAGTTGGATATATGTTGTATGAGTGAGAAGTTGGTGAACATAGGAGTGGGTCAGAGAGATTGGAGTGGTAAGAGGTGGAGACAGAGAGAATAAGGAGTAGTGTAGAAGATATTAGAAAATAATACATGTTGGAATAAAATATGGTCAGATAGAGTAGGTAGAGAGACAGTGGTATACATGAAGTGGTGATGACAAGATTGACAGAATAGTAAGGTGGTTGTGGCAATAGGCAGGAAGTGGAATTGTAGTGGCCAGTGGGACAGGAAGGGGAGGGATAGTTAGGTATAAAAATAAATTGTAATGGGGTGGGTGAGAATGGGGGTAGGATAGTGGAGCTAAGTGAGCCCGAACAGAGCAGGGTCAAGATGAAGTCATAGAAACAATCAGAAAAGATAGTGAAAAACTAGCTTGAGAGACAAGGATATAAAGTTTCTAAAGGTATAGTCACCAGAAATAAAATAAAAAGAAATAAATTATGAGCAGAAGTAAGCTTACAAAAGGACACTGGCCTCAAGCTACACTAGTAGATTTACTTGAAGGAAACCCAGTGCTGTATGGTTAAAATAAGCTACAATAGAGAGGGGCTTTGCAGGGGGGGAGAGAGAGGTATTACTAGCAGCTAAAAGCAGGGCAAAACATAAAAAAACATTAATATGTAAGAGTCTGAAGACAGTAAAATAGGGCAGGTGCACTAGGAAAGGCAATTATGTTCAGACCCTTGCCTACGCCAACCAACATAGTAGGAATCTCCTCCCAAAGAGCAGAGCTTCACACTCAATATCCAAAGCAGACATTTGTAGAGTCTCCCAGGACGTGTAAGAAGTATAATCCATGCTGGCGTCTGACAGGGTTGTGGCAGAGGAATCCAAAACAACAACTGAGTGATACTCTGAGTTCTCACCAGCCTTGAAAGTGACATTCAGGGGAGGTGAGACAGCAGTGAAATCAGACATAAGTTTCTTGGTCATTTTTTTTTTTTTTGGCAGGCAGCTGACCTTTGTGTTGGGAAGATTCTGCCATGGCACCTAACGCCAACAATTTAAGACATTGGTTCCCCAGGTAAATGGACAAGGAGGATAATTATTATAAGGGTCTTAGGGACAAATACCTGGCAGATAGAACACTGTGTATGGTTGTGAGAAGCACCCAAACAGAAAACACACTACTTGTGATGATCTTTATGGAGAATCTGCCTCCCACACTGACATTTTCCCTTTCTGGATGACATCTAAACTCGCAAAAATTAAGAGAGAAAAAGACAAGAAACCCCAAAGGGCACTTATCTGAAACATGGCTCAGTAACCAGCACAGAAGGAATGTTCAGACTGATGAATGATGACGGTGTTCGGACCATCAGCAAAGAAGTTCTGAGGTATTTATGTCCGTATATCACCTTTATGCCTTGAGTGGGGAGCATGTGTGAGATGTATTATATCTATACCAACCTAAGGCTATGGTATACTGGCCAGACGTTGGGCTCCGTTGGCAGGGAATCCCTTTAGTAAAGAATACTGCAAAAGTGATATGGAAGGACATATGTATATACTGCCTCCAACTTGCAGGCACTATTTCCTGGACTTTATTAGCACAAGTACCCTTGACCAGATAGTGAAGACTTCAGAAGTTCAAACATACTGGACCTCGTACTCACAAATATGGGACAGGCTGCACCACCCCCTGTCTCACGTCCTCATTGTTGAAGTTGGATTGCCAAGCTGTCTCCTTTGAAATAAAAATCAACATGGAAAATCCAGCAGAAACTGTAATCATTAGGAACTATTCTAAAGCAAACTGCTTCCTATTAAGTGACAGTTTGTCAAAATTCAGTGCCCCTCTGAACCCACAATTCACAGAAAACTATGAAGAACTGTTCAAAGAAACTCTGTATAGCCATGTAAAGGGTTGCATAGAGGCTGCTGTATCTACCCAAGAGTAATTCCGAAACAGAAAACACTGGTGGAATTCTATCCTTAACAAGGTACATAAAAGGAAAAAAAAGTCATGGCCAAAATGAGAGAGAGCAACTGTCAATGGCAAGAACTCACTAATTAAACTAAGCAGGAAGCTAAGAGGACTAATTAAATGCAAGGCCAATTATGTGGTCAAGACAGCCTCTCAGATTAAAGACAACCACAAGGCCTTCTACACCAATGTCCAAAACCTTAAATGCAACACACAGCAGTGAACTCAACTGGTGGTAAATGGTATCACCTTCACTGAGTAAAGCGACATTGTGAATCTGCTGTTTGACAAATTCAGCTCTAACTTCACCCCCCACAGAAACCGTACTAGCCTAACCCTCCCAATTACTAGCAGGGAGCAGGTCATGGCAGCACTCTCTAAGGCCAAAAACACAGCCTCAGTGAGCAGAAACAATATCCTGGGTTGCCTCCTAAACAGCCTGATACATGACCCATCAGGACCACTTGAGTCACTTTTCAACCAAAAAAAAAACCTCAAAACAGGCTACATACCATGTAATGGAGGACTGTATCAGTTATCCCTCTTCACAATGGTGAACCATCACCCAACCCTGTAAACTACAGACCCATTAGTCTGACTTATCTAATACGCAAAGCCATGGAATGAGTTATCATAGAAATGAACAAGGACATTGGCAACGTAGACACACTGGCCCCATCCCATTTTGGTTTTGTTAAAGGGAGGTCATGCCTACTTAACCTGGCAGACTTCTTTGAGAGGGTCACCAAGGCAATGGCTGAGGATAATACTGTGCATACCACCTACCTAGACCTGGCTAATGTGTTCAATACAATACCCCACTCAGGTATTGACAAACTCAGTGAACCAGGTGTAAATCCCTACATAACTTGCTAGACTGCCAGTTTGCTCACAGATAGGACCAAAGAAGTCAGGAATGGTAAGACCACCTCCATCAAGAGACAGGTCACCAGCAAAGTACCTCAGGGCTTAGTGTTGGGCCCACTTTTGTTTGGCATCTACTTCTTGGAGGTCAAGGCTAATGTTAAGGGCTCTGATTCATCAAGTTTGCAGACAACTGCAAATTGGGAGCTGTCATAGACTCCCCTCATGAAATTAACATCCTGCAAGAGGGTCTAACAGACAAATGACTGGTGCCAAAGCCACTGATTAAAACTCAATGCTTAGAAGTCCATTACAGTGCCTTTTGGGAAAAAGTCTGCCAAGGTTAATTACTTCATTGATACGACACCCCTAAGAGTTGACCCAGTAGTTAGGGATCTGGGAACACGTGTATACAGTAATCTGGCATTAGCCCAACAGACAGCCAAGGTACTAAGAAAATAATTCTACATCACCCAAGTTATATGTAAGGGTATGGAATCATGTCCAAGGAAGTTATAACTACCACTTTATTCAGCCCTTATCAGACATATCATGTACAATGGCTCCCTCTGCATGTACCTTACCAGGCATAAGCAACAGTTGGAATGCCCACAGAGGTTCCTCACCAACAGAATCCAAGGTATTGCTTGGCATATAAAACATCTACAGATCCAGCCCTGACTGACTTTTTGCACATCTGAAAAATGAATAGCACCAGAACACTAACATCAAGGATTTAAACTTTGCTTGCGACATAAATTCATCACGCAGTAGAGACAGACATGGGTCTCAAAGAACTCCTATGCTCTGGAAAAGCCCACATATCTGTGTGCAGAAGAGTCCATCCCTAACCCTATTCAAGCATAACCTTGACCATTGGATGGGACATCGAAAATTCACCCCAGCTCTAATCCCCATGTCTTAGACAGAAGCAGACCGTAAATATTCTCTAACTAGCATACCCTCACCTAA
Organism: Protopterus annectens; assembly: GCF_019279795.1. Classification (NCBI taxonomy): domain Eukaryota; kingdom Metazoa; phylum Chordata; order Ceratodontiformes; family Protopteridae; genus Protopterus; species Protopterus annectens. Next base: position 332,321,753 of record NC_056736.1, read on the forward strand.
ATATTCCCCAACATATGCTCTGCCACTAAACCTTTAACAACCTCCTAACATAACCCTCCAAAGTAGATGCCCCTTTTACATGGGGACAAAACTGGGTTGGGTTGCACAGCTATGTTTATAAAGGCCCTGGTGGTCATTAGCCTGGAATATATCTATGAACCTATGATGCCTGGCTTTTCCCCCTTTTTATGATTACCAAGATAATGGCACCCAGACCTAGAACTGTATGTTCCTGCACTGAAGGCTTCAGCTTGGAAAACTTTCCTTAGAGGCAAGTGCTGTTGGATGGCTTTTCTTTAGGTGCCTTGGAAGTGCACCTGGCTATGACACAACAGAAATGTTCGCAGGCCTGAAAGGATTGCAAGGCTGTGATCCCAACAATGGCATCTGAAGATGCAGTGTCAGTTGAGAAAGGCAAGAAAAACATTTCTTGGGTTAGGAGTGGACAAAGATGTACCTCTGCCAAGGCTTGCAACATCAGTCCTCTGTGGGCTGAATGCAGCACAAGTCTGCCTGTAGTCACTAGTTTTTCAACTTCATACATTGTACACTACTGCTCCATTCTAATGCTTTTCTGACCTACTGAGGGAAAGCTGTAAGAGGAGGTCTCTTGGCTTAAGACAAGAAGCTTCAGCTACTTGATAAAGGTACTGAAGTGTCTGGTTCAATGGAGAAGTTTTTTCTTTTTGAAAACAGCATGATGTTTAGAGGCAGAAGATGTAGCAAAGACAGTAAAACCACAATCACCCAAAGGTACACTTTTTTAATCTTTTAAGTGACATCAGTGGCATCAGAAAGCGATAATCACAGATAAAAACACAGACAGCACAGTGGTGCAGCGATTAACATTGTTGCCTCACAGCAAGAGGTTCCCTGGTTCAATTCTTGTCTGGGGTGCCTTCTGTGCAGAGTCTGCATGTCCTGCCAGTGTTTATGTGGGTTTCCTCCAGGTACTCCAGTTTCCTCCCACATTACAAATACATGCATTTGGAGCATTTCTCCCCAGGCCTCCACTAAAAATTGGCTTGTTCAAAGTCAGACTTTCCCAGTTAATAAATGTTAAATAAATAAACCCTCCAAAATCAGTCAATACAATGCCAACAGTGCACTTATAACACACAAGAGAGATGAGAGTAACTCCAATCTGTGTAACTTAATGCCCTGGAAATTGCAGGGATGAAACCTACCAACAAACCACCAATTACTCAGCTGCAGCAAATAAAATTAAATTAAAGATGACATGGGCTGCTCTCCAGTTTTCTAAATAGTGTCCTGCAGAGCCCTGACACAGAAAGGAGACCAGCCTGACTTTTAAGAAGCAGAGTTCTACGCTGTTCTTGACTTTTGAGAACATTCCTGATTTTTGCCTTGCATTTTTCCCTATCCCTCACGTGTCTGTCTGCCTGTAGCTAATTCAAAATCATTATTAATAATACTGTTGCACTGATTTTTATGATAAACATTGCCCTTAGAGGACAATGTATAATGTATCTGACACTGGAAATCTTCTACATATAGTCAACTAGTATGAAAAATAACAGGCAGTGTCACAGGCAGCCAGGAGGTTAGAGTTAATGATATACTAAAAGGCAATAGCTTAAAAAGCATTCTCTCAACATTAAAGGCAAAGAAAATGAGCAATTGCTATATCTTTCTGAAATGGCATGCACTTTACCTAGATTAAACCAGAGTTTGAAGTGCATATCTGGGGTCCAGAGGGATACACCACTGCTAGAATTTGACCCCAGAAAAGAAAAAAGAGATGAATGAATCGGTTTAGAAACATTTCTAACAACGTCTGAGATGAAGAAAAAATATATCCTATTGAAAGGCCAAATATGATGCCTAAAATAAGGGCACCATGCTCTTAAAATACTGTTAATAAAAGGGATAGCCAAGAAAAGTGCCTCCCAAGAGATGAACTTCAGAGCTTTCAAAACATGTGGCTTTGATCCAGGATATGCAAAGATCTGCCATTCACAAAATTCAAAGTCTCACGAAGAAGGTTCTTCAAAAAAATCAGAAATGGAGAATCCCTTATGGAAGTTACAGTTGTGTAAGTAAATGCACCTAAAAGTAGATGTTCAAATAGATCACTGCTGCAGTAGCCTAAGCTATGTCGGTAAGGATCGGTCAATCAGCTTCCAAAACTTTAGGGCAATTTCCATGCACCCTAGCCCCTGCCTTGCATGAGAGAAGCAGGATAAAATATGTGGCTAGGTTGCCAAAACTTCAGAACTTTCTTGCCTCAGGAGGAAGTGAAAACCTTGCCAAATAGTATCCAAACTAAAAAGTCTCAAACCATGGCATTAAAAATAGCAAAAAAAAAAAAAAGGTGGGGGGTAGAGGGAAGGTGCCACTACTGCAGCAGTGATCTATTCGAACATTTACTGTTATGGTAAGTTTATTTACACAGCTGTACTATGTTCATCATTAGATCGCCATTTCAGTAGTCTAAGCTATATGGGATGAATACCAGAGCTTAGAAAGTAAGAGGGGGAACAGTAAGATGGATTATAACCAGAACTTCTGGAACAAAGCCAGCTCTGGAACTAGGGAAGGAAGGAGTCTAGTTTGTAGTGCTTATGTACAAATGACCAGGATGCCACTCGTAGCATATTTTTACAGTCCAACCCTTTCCAAATTTCCACAAAAGTAGCCAGGGGCTGGTAGAGTGGGCCCAGATTCTGCCTGGAGTAGTCTTGTTATGGTGAGAATATCAAAAAAGTAGTAGCATGGGCAACCATTTAGAAACTGTTTATACACTGCTTGTTCTTTTTTCTTATCACTCAAACAACTGATCAGCAATCCTGAAGGGTATTGTCCTGTCATTGTAGTATTTGAGTTGCACTTGGACTTCTAGAATATGTAAGTGTCTTTCTCCCAAACAGGGAAATGAATAGCCTGGCTTACTATAAACTCTGAAACTAGGCATAAAGGAAGGAATTGTTCTTAAAGAAAATATATGTTTGTGAAAAACAAGATAGGAATGAGTCACCACAACTTTGAACTCGGATACTCTGTTTTGCAGATGTCGCAGCAATAACTAACGCTGTTTCAAAAGATAAGAACTTCAAATCAGCCATATGAGTGGGTTCAAAATGAGACAGTGTTAAGTGTTTCCAGAAAAAAATAAGATCCCAGGAAGGAGGCACCTACCTTCTATATGGGCAGAAATGTAACATCACTTTCGAAAATTACTTTACTTAAGGTAGGGTAGAAAAGGAAATATAGTCAAGAGATGAAACTTGATAGAAGGGTAAGAGCTGAGAAGATAACTTACACAAATACTGAAGAATCACACGTGTCTGAGCCCTAAAAGGTCCTGGTTCTTGGTTTTGCATCAAACAGAAAATCTTTTCCACTTACCCATATATGATTTGTAGTATGTTTCTTGGTCTGCTTTAACAAATAGCTGTTGCACTTCCTCAGAAAAACAAATGCATCACAAAGGTATTAAAATGTAATCACCTAGGCAAGTCAAATTAACTATTTGAAAGTTGGGTGTATTAAACAACCCGTATCCTGTGTGAATAAGTCCATTCTGTGAAGAAGTTAGTAGAAAATCCTTTTGGCCATTTTCAAGGGATGGGAGAAGCACAGTTGTCGGGGCCAAAAGGAGGTCACCATAGTTATCTTTGGGGAGAGCTTCTGCTTCTTTAGAAGAACCCTGGTTATTAGAGAAAGGGGTGGGAAGCATAGAATTGCATTCCCAATCATGGAAATGAAAAGGCATTGGTCTTTCACGCCTGACAGCAAAAAGTCATGGAGCAGAATTTTTTTTACTTGTCTGTTGTGGCTGAAGTCACAGATATTTGAGAAGTTCTCCACAGATGGATTATTTCCTGGAAGACTCTTACATTCAGCTTTCATTTTATCTGCAAAAATGTTTTGCTCTGACAGAATGTTGGCAGCCTGGAGAGACAGACTGAACTGAATCGCTAGCTAGCAGGCTACAATAGCTGGTTAGAAAAACAGGTTAGGATTGGGTTTCTTCCTTTTATGTAGTACATCACTGTGGTGCTTTCTGCGATTACTATTGAGAATTTGAGGGAATATGTAGTCAGTCTTTTTTCTTAGATTGCTGTTGGTTCTGGGAGTAGCGCCTTTCTTTTCTTTTTTTTAAACCTTCCTGACATTTTTTTTTTATTTTGTTTACCAGCGGCTTGTTGGGAACTCTTATTTTGTTTCCAGAAACAGAAACCTAAAATGAAGAAAAGTTTCTATTATAATTTTGAAAGGAAGGTTGAAATATCTAGGTACTGCCTGAATTAACTTCTGTTTTTATTAATTCTTTTAGGGACCTCTCAGCAGAGGACTAAACAACACTTCTTTATCCAATGGAGCATTCAGGATCTCAGTTTTGACATCGCCTGGTAAATTCTGAAAAAGTAGCCAAGCAAATTGTTTAATCACAGACTCGGTGGCAGCTGATTTGGATTAAATACTGGCATTGTCATAAGCACATTTTAGTGTGTTTTTGATAACATGAGACACAGAACATACTGTGACGTTCCCACTCTGGGCCAGTAATCAAGGATCCTGAATCCATACCACTGGCACTAGAGAGGGATGTTCACTTGGAAGAAAAATGGATACACTCAGTATTTCCAGATGCAGCTCTCTGCATCAAGTGCAATTTCTCTTAAGAGAACACAATCAGTCCGGGGGCTGGTCCTCTCGCTTTCTCTCCAGATCCCCAATTGGACTCCCCACTGGCACATCTGTAGGGTTGGGTCCTCAGCTGAGTGTCAAAGCCAAGTCCTCCAGCACCCTCTCTGTGAAAACAGTTCTGTGTCCCTGCTCCAAGCAGCTGACACACACTCTGAGATTTGATTTTCACACACACCTGGGAAAGGCTGGCACAGATGCACTAGCTATGCCCTCTTCTGCCTAGACTATAAGATAGACTGCCACCAGACACTCCAAAGCCAGCTACTCTAAGGCTCTTGCAAGTGTACCCAATTATACTGAGTGAAACTGGTATTAATACAAATGATAGTGTGTCCAACAGCAAGGCTTTCAGGAGTGGCCAGAGCCATCAACAAATACATATAAGTACGCTCAGAGATAAAAAAAAAATATTCTCTAAAAGACCAGCCAAAATGAAAAGTTTAAATATGTTTAATAATAAATAAAAGAACATGAGCATACTAAATATCTATTTATGATAAACACCAGAGTACTAATCACACAAAAAAAATCAACACCACAAGTGGGCAGGTTCACACAGTTGCAAAAAACAATACTGGACTAATCTCACTATATTTCCTGACTGATCTGAAGAACTGTAATATACAATATGTATGGCCAAAGCCAGGTAATTTAATTTCAAACTATTTTCATAGTTTGAGATTAACTTCTTCTCTTGCAGTATCCTCTGTTAACATGTATACATTTAATCAGTTACAATGCAGTACAGTCTGATATACATGTATATTTCTTTTCTGTCTAGCAGGACATACTACTGATACATTATTTAACACAACCATCTGTACAAATCAGTTCAATATACAAATGACATATAATTCTTTACAAAACTCCAGCTAGCTGTGCTGGCATATGTTACACATCCACTGCCCTACTTCTGCTGGCATACCTGGCAATACCCCATATTGTCACAGATGTTATAAATTTAGAATTGCTTTAGCTTTGGAGGAGGAAGATCAGCAATTAATTTTCTCATATTGTCAAATGAAGCCAGAAGAAATTATGACATGAAAGCCTGACAATTGACTATTCAGAAGGGCAAAGTGGAAGAATAACAGATTTTCTTCCCAAACCTATCAATGGTTTTTCTCAGGTTTACAGAAGGGATAGGAGTAGCAACCTTAAAGAGTTTGACAAAAGCTAACTCTTGACAGAGAAAATAAGGATCTGACTTGTGGTTAGAAAGGGAATTTCCTGGACTGGTGTACCTTACACAACTTATCAGACTTTCTTGGAGCAGGTGGCTGACTGAAAGAGAATCAGAAGACTTTTGAAAAAAAAAAAAGCATTCCCAAAGTCTGGCAACACAGGAGGAACAGCTTTGAGGAAAATCCACCTGTGAAAAATCGTATCTTTGTTGAGATTCTGTTTTTTCTTTTTGTTCCTGCTGAAACAATTCCTTAATTTTGGCAACAATATTAGAAAACCACAACCATCAGGACAGGGATCTGAATAAAAAAGTTACCTCAGAGTCATATCTCCATTCTTTGGAGACAGAATATGAGAAATACAGTCCAAATGTAATTCCTGTCTCGGACTAGAAATCTCTATTTGAGGGAGGAAAATATCTTGCATTTTCTATGTGAAAAGCTTTAAATAAACCCTTAGCAAAGCCCAGCCAATCTTGCTTATCTGCTTTAAGAGGGGAAGTCTAGTTGTATGCTTCCTTTTTCTGGGAGACGCTTCAGAAAGATAGTCCCTTCCCCAGGAATAGATTGCCTCAGAGTAGCTTAGAAAGGGCAGCTGAACAGCCACAGATGATGTGCCTGCATCCACATCCTTATTGGCTTCCTGAGAAGCAATTCCACAGGGACTGAGAGAGAGAGATAAGTGTTCAAAGGAACATCTGATGGCCACAGCAGAGTCACCCATTACCAGCTGAGGCAAAGGTGAACCTAGATTGAAGACTGAAGTCCCCCCAATAACTTTTGTTTTCTTTTACTCAAGGAGGGATTGACAGCATTACTGGAACCCATGTCCTAGCCACAAAAGGAGTCTCAAAGATAGACAGCAGGGCCTACAAGAGTCAGTGTTATTGTCTGACTGAAAAACATTTTGTGAATGAAAGATTTTTAGTGACAACCACAAAACACACTAGCTCAAGTCCCTCAACACTGTTAAGTAGAAACAGCACATTTCCTCTCAAAAGAGAAAATAAGGGAATCCTTTAGGGACCCAGGGCCAGTTGTCAGGCAAAATAAAAGATGTCTAATTGGTTTGTGGAGCTTAGCAAAGTATTCTGAGTTTTGTGGTAAAATTGTTTTTAATGACAACCCACTAAGGCAAAAGTCCATGCCCCTAACAATAAAATCTGATAAAAGTTCAATTTTTCCACTTTTTCCTCAAAACAAAAATTTAAAAAGTATTTTGAAGAGTCTCCCACCACTGACATACACTACAAAGCAAAAATATTGCCTCTTTTTTTTTTACTAAAACACTTTTTTCACAAAAACTGATGCGAGGAAGATAATTCCCAATGGGGTACTTCTCTAGCCAGCCTTGTAGAAGTAATAGTTGACTGTTGATCACCAAAAGCCAGAAGCCTGCAGAGGGGTACAGTCTTCAGCAGCAAGAAAATTCCAAAGTTTTAGCACTGTAGGCACTGAATTTATTCTGCTTCTCTCATGTACAGCCAGTTGCTATGGTGCATAGAAGATGCTCTAAGGCTTTAGAAGCTGGACTGCTGGATACAATCACTGACAGGATGCCCCCTATTACTTATGCCATTGCAACAATGATCTGAGGAATATCTGATTTTTCAGTCAGAAAATGAGCCATTTTCCTACTTCCTGCAAGATTGCAATGGGCAAAAATTATACAAATTTGCAGCATGACAGTGGAAAAACAGACTTACATTATACAAGTAAAGTCAGAATAACCTCCAAGCTGACAAATGAGATTGCACAGGATAACTTTCTGCTCAAAGAAAAAACCTCTTCTACTCAACAGAATATGTCTAACAGACAGAAGGTTTCTCAGACTCATGAAGGAAGATCTAGCAGAAGTAAGGGCTCCAAACCAGATGCCACATGCTAAGGTGAAGTCCAATATAAACAGAAGCTATGGGACTTTCTTGTCATGTATTTGGAGAATGTTATGCACTGCCTTGCCAGAGAACAGAAATATTGAAACCATACTACTCTCTCATCCACTATGACAATAAACAAAAGCTTGTTTTTTCTTAGAATTCTCTTGTAAGATGCAGGTGGAAATCATACAGGATGGTAGGAAAGTATATGCAGAGAAAAATATCTGCCATCACTTCCCCTTGGTCTGCTGAAAAGAACAGAAGAGGGAGGGAGACAGCCACACACTCATGTGGAGACTACATTGATCTTTGGGGAGTCCCACTTTGAGAAGACTCCAGGTAAACATGATTTTCAAATCATCAGTGCCAGGAGAGGCTAGAGATGTGACTTAGGGAATCTCTCCAACACATTAATTTTAGCTGTTTGGGTGGATGTCCCCCATTGATGGCTCACTACCAGAAATACATCACCACTTTTCAGGGAAGGTCTGAGTTTTGGAAACCTATTTTGGTTTACATACCTTACTATGTACTCGTAGACAAGAAAGGGCAAGAGGGTTTTCAAACCTCAGCTCTGACCCTGGAAATATTTGGTTTAGAAAAAAAAAAGACTAACTGCAGTTCTAGCTCATTTATGTGCAGCTTCTGAACCATGGAGAAAGCTCAAGCATGTTCTTCATTCTTGGGCCAAAGCATCTAACGGCAATAGGTTCTGTTGTAGCAAGGGAAAACCAACACTAAAAGTGGTGGGAATAGTCCAGCACTGTAAAACACAGTAAGACAGCTTTATTCACTCACTCACGGAGCTAATGTTATTCTGCAGCCACTGAAACATCACTGCCACTACAACAGCCATTGCCTCAGGGATGTGAAAGCTACTGTGAAAACTGTAGCTAACACTGAATACAAGGTGGTGAATGAAGGTTCAGTGCTCTGATCCCTTGCTGAATCCTCAAACTTCCAAGGCCATGACCTCCTGATCCCTCACTGTAGGCAGACATGAAGACACTGAAGGCTGCATCTCTATACTTGTGAAGGCAAAATTTAAGTTAGATGCAGAGTAGATTTCTTCTGGCAGATTATAGAAACCTCAAATGTCTGCAACCACCATACTGCCAAAGCTCAAAAGGGAACTAAGGAATCCCTCAATGGGTTAGTACAGTTGTGTAAGAATGTACCATAACAGCATATGTCCTACTGATCATTGCTGCAGTATTCCTTAAAAATACGATATCCTGCCAAAGGCAGATGTACATTCATCCAGAATACCAAAGCCTGGGCCCTTTTATGCTACATACATCTGACATATGACCTAAGACTGAAGGTGTGAGGTATACAAGGGTTTATGCAAGTGAAAACAGAGAGCTAACTTCTTCCAGAAGAAATAAAAATGGAAGGCGAGGCATGTCCATCAATAAAAATGGAAAATAAATGATGCCCTTTGGCCAGATGAAAAAAGAAAAAGGGGTAAGGAGGGAGAGATAAAATACTGCAATAATGATCAACAGGACATCTACAGTTATTGTCAGTTCTTACACAACTGTACTATGTCCTTCCAAGATCATTGTCGCAGTATTCCTTACTACTGGGAGAGTACTAACTACCGAAGTGAGAGGGCAGAGGAAGGAGGAACTGAATAACAGTCCAAAATGCCTTGGAGGATGGACCTGGCAAAACCCAATCTGGCCCCAGAAAACAGAGGAGGCTATTGCCCTTATAGAATAGGTCTAAGTCAAAAATCAGAAGGCCAGCAAACTGTGGAATATAAATGCTTTGTTAAAGCATATATGAGTAGAGCAGTAACAAATTGGTTTCGGCTGAACAAATTAAATAGCCTTCATCAGTGTCTGTCTAATTTGTTCAGCTTATCCTTTTTGAGGTTGTGCAGTTGCTGTACTTGCAAGCATAGCCAGCCTTAGGCATAGGCCAATTAGGTGGATGCCTAGGGTGCCACCCTGGCAGGGGTGCTTTTCCAGTATTTATTTGGTGCAAGTAGACCAAGATGGGGACACCAGGTGTTGTGGGAGGGGGGGTGCTGTGCAGCACTTTTGTCTAGGGCACCAGATGACCAAAGGCTGCTCCTGCTTGCAAGGGTTGTTTCTTTTTGCCTTGCAGAATAGGCCCTAAGAGAGGAAAAAGTCTGTTCCCCATGATACGAAAAACAAAAAGAAATGGCCTTAGAAATCCAAGAAGAAATAGTTTACTTGGAGACTGGAAAACCAAACTTCTTCTCATGAAAAGAAGCAAATTTGCTCAGACTTTCTAATGTCCTTAACCTTGTCAATGTAAAATCTGAGCTACCTATGTAAATTCAAAGAATGGAAAATCCTCTTATCCCTATTCTGAGGAGAAGGAAAAAAAGGATGGAAGATTGATAGACTGGTTTAAAGACAAGTCATTAAGTTAGACAAAAATGAAGGGTTAGTCCTAAGAAAAACCCTGTCCATATTTATGTATCCTTTGTTAACAGGGTTACTCCCACTAGGCTAGCAGTCTTTCAGAGAAGACACAAAAAGGCTTGAAAAACCAAGGAAGGAACTGCCATAAGCGCATGCATTTCAGGAAACCCTCTTGGTAGAAGTCAGTGCCACTGACAGCATAGTTTTCCAACAACAACATTTTCAGGCAGAACTGTCTGCAGGTTCAAAGGGTGGCTGTGTCAACTTTTCCAAAACATAACTGAGGTCCCAAACCCAAAAGGGAGAAATAGGCTTTCTTGGAGGTCTAATGTGAAGGATGCCTTTCAAAAATTCCTTGACCTCAAATCTAGAAGAAAGAAGTGGACCTAATGGCAGACGAGCAGAAAGGGATGACAAATGGGTCTTAATAAAACAGTAAGCCAGACCAGTGTTGAACAACTCACATAGATATGAAAGAACAAGCATAATACCAACAAAGGGGTCCTGGTTCTGTTTCTTGCACAATAAAGAAAATCATTTCCATTTAGAAGCACAAGATTGCCTTGTATTTGCTTTTTTAGCTTTCTGTAACCAATGGAGAATGTCCTCAGAAAATGTTACCTAAAATGAATTAAAACAATCACCCAGAGTCAAATTCAGGGTGAGAAGATGAAGGTGAATGAGCAAGCCATTGTTCTGTGTGAGGAACTCCATCCTGTGAGGTAACTTGGGATGACTGCCCTTTGCCAGGTGAAAAAGGAGAAACCAGTGCTGACTGGGCCAAAAGGGGGCCACCAGCCAGATATTGGGCCTGCCTTGCAAAATCATGTGTAGGACCTTTGGCAGAAGGGAAAAGGGGGAAATGCATAAAAAGATCCATGTCCAAGAGGAGGCTATGGTGTCCATTTTCCATGCCAGCAGGCTTGACACCCTGGAACAGAGCTAGTGATGTTGTCTATTATGATGGAGATAGAGATGTATTTGAGGAATACTCCACTGATGAAGAATGTCCAGGAAGACATCCTTACTAAATATCCAATTGTGAGGCTCTGCACTGGATTTGCACAATGTGTCTGCCATAATGTTTCTGTCTGAGAGAATATAGACTGCCTGAAGAATCGCATTGTGTTTGACAGCAAATTTCTATGTTATCAGGGTGGGTTTGCAAAGGTGGTAGGACTTTATCCCACCTTGGTTATGTACCTCATGATTGTGGTGTTGTCTATGAGAACGCTAAGGGGGGGGGGGGCTGTAGACCACAGATAATGGAGGAACTGAACAGCCAGACTCAAGATCCTCATCACTTTTATACTGATGTGTTTGGTAATCTGTTGAGGAGACCGCGTCTATATCACGTTATCGAAAGTTTACTTAATCGAATCAATAAAGATCAAACTTTATTGATCGATTAAGTAAAACATCGAATAATGTAAAAAAAAAAAATACAAATTAAAAAAAAAAACTAAATGGCATAGAAAGGGGTGCAAGCCCCCTGCACCCCCCACATCCCCCTACTTAAATATACCAACTCCGAGACCGCACTACATTGAGGGGAGATTTCCGTTTACTTGCATATGATGTTCTTCACTTTCGATATTGTCGTGCCAACAATATCAGACTAGATATTGTCATCTTACGATAACATGAAGTAGACCCGAGGAGACCAAACTCCCTGAACTCTGGTATTGTTTGAACAAGCCCCCAAAGCAAGGTTTGAGGCATCTGTATACAGCTCCTAAGTGTAGGAGGAACCAGAAATGGGAGACCCAGATTGAGGGAAATCTGGTTCAGCCAAAAAAACCTCCTTGTGAGTGGTAAGGCAAGAGAGGAATCTGGACATCTAATGAATGGTAATGCTGAAAACAAACTGTCTTGAGATACCACTGTAACTTCCTCATATAGAGTCTAGCATAAGAATAGCAGATGCCACAAACCTCAGGGCCCTTAAAATCAATCTTGGAGAGGTTATTTGCAATGGAAGAAGGCTCTGAAAGAAGATGGTGAGAGTTTTGGCCACAGGAAGGAAGGCTGTCAGTGTGTGTGTGCTTGTGAGAGAATTCTGCAAGCAAAAAAATCTGGTCTTGAAATTGTGTCAGAAATGATTTATTTAGGATTAGCATGAACCCAAGACTGCAGAAGAGATGCATAGTGAATTTCAGGTCCTTTTGAAAAAGGAGAAAAGGAGCCTGAACCAAAAGGTCATCCAGATAAAGGAATATTTGCATGCTTTGAAGCCTGCAAAAGGCTATTACAGGAGCTAAACATTTGTAAAAATCTTTGGAGTTGTAGAAAGAGCAAAGGGCAAAGAAGAGATATGAAAATGAGATGAAGACACAGAAAAATCTCAAAAACTTCTTGAAAAGAGGATGAATAGGAATGTGAAGATAAGCATCCTTCAAATCCAAGGAGACCAAAACAATTTTGAGTGATTAGCATGGGAAAACAAAGTCTGGCACATTACCATCTTAAACTGGGTACACAAAGGAAGGTGCTGAGAAAAGAAAGATTCAGGATTGGTCTCCACAAACACACAGGAAAAAAAAATGCCCTCTTGATTTTTTTTTTTACAGTAGGTTCATAGATTATTACTAGGCTAACTCCCCTTGTGGGTCATTTTGAGCCTAGCCAACTACCCCATATGAGAATCAAACCCTGCATCTTGTGTTTGCAAGGTAAACACCTTAACCATTATGCCAACCTCCCATCTGATGGGGAGGAATGGGATGAATAATACTGCAAAAGATCCTGAAGAAGTGGAGATAACTGGTTTGGATGAGGTTGAGGTATACCTGCAAAAACGGGAAGAGACTTCTATCACATCATGTAACCCTTTTTAATAATAGAGAGAACCCACTTGTCTGTAGTGACCTGCTGCCAAGCTGGAAAGGACACCAACAGTCTTTGAGAAAGAGGAATTTAGCTGAGAGGAGGGGTAGAAAGATAGTCAAAGGGAACCAGGCTTTTCAGGAAAGGAGTTTTTTTTGACCTTTAGACGCTGGTCTTTTTTTTTTCTGGAAATCTAGTTTTAGAGGGGAGCTCACCCTTCTGAGGCTGTCTATTGCCTCCTGCAAAAGGACCTACTTTGGAAGGATAATTCCTCTGATATTCAGGGACAGGGTAAATGTGAATTTGTTTCAGGTCTTACATTAACTACTTTACCCTTGTCCTATAAAACTTTAAATAGGTCTGCAACAGATCCAAACAAATTCTGAGTATCCAGATGAGAATCTATAAGTTTGGTTTTAACATCCTCAGGAAGGGACTGGAGAATAAGCCAAGAATCTATGGATCACTGACCCAAAAGGCAGCCACCCTGGAATAATTAGCAGCAGCATCACAGCCAAGCACATATTGTCAGAATCAAGCACATCAGTCAAGACATCTGAAAGCTTAGACAAAATAGATAACATGCATCTTCTCATGAGAGTTTGATGGTTAATGGCCCTTAAGAGCAAAGTGGCAGAAGTATACACCTTCTTGCCATATCTGTCCATGGCTCTGCTATCTTTATCAGTAGCCAAATACTTTAGGGGAAGACAGCAGCATAGTAGGCTTGTCTGCAGAAAAAGAAACAGAAGGATCAAAAGGAGGATTTCTATAAAGGAATTTATCATGATCAGAAACTTTATAAAACCTATCACGTTTCTTAGAAGTAGGAAGCTGAGAAGTTAAAACAAAACTAACTAGAACAGCTTCTAGAACCAGGAAAATAGCAAAAGGCTTTGGAGTCTCCATCTGAAGTAAAGCATAGCATCTCTGCTGTACATCAGGTATTTTAGAACTTCTCCATGGAAAGTACTGCATCAGTATCCCCACAAGAAATTTATTCTAAGGGGGAATTAGGGGAAAAAGAATCCTCATCTTAAGCCATGTCCCAAGGAGAATGAATCTGAGAGGTACAGGCAAAAGATTCTTCATGACAATCCTGGTTTCACATCTTCAGAAGAATCTCTATGGCTCTTTAAAGGAGTAGTGGAAAGAGGGTCCCAACAGCAGAAGCCACCTGAAAACTTTGAAGGGGCTTCAGAGAGTCCCTGCTTAAAGTCTTACCATTCACTTTATGTGTCTCATACAGGAGAGACATGGCTAATCTTTTGCTTCTTTTCAGTGGGGACATCAGCCATTCAAATCTTGAAGGGTCAGAGGCCTGACACACACAATTTAAGAAACCCATTACTTCCTCAGAGACAAGGATCCGAGGAATAATCTCTCGGGCCATACTGAAAATAACCAGCATAGGTTCTTCATTTTTGTCAATAAGAGGTGTCTGATCAGGTCTGGCAGACATGAGTATAGCCTGCCCCATAATGGCCTCCCTTCCCTTCCCCTTAGAAGGAAAGTATAAGCTGTGTAAGGGAAACGTTAGCAGGGGCAGGCATTGGAACTGAACAACCAAAGGTCTCATTATCAAATACAGTAGAAACATCTAGTTGATGCTGGACAGCTGATGTCTCTGATTTAAATTTCTTAACACTTCTTTTTCTGGGGGTGGACACCAGGAAAGAAAGACTCAGCTGACATTGTGTTTTGGTTTGCTAAATAAACCAACAAAGGCAGATGGCTGTGTAGGGTCTTATGGCCAAAAAATATATATATAGTAAAATCAAACACTCTCTATGGGTATACTCTGCTCCCAAGCAATACAAACACTTATCATGATGGTACTTACAAGGATTCTCTTTCACACAATCACACTTCCCTTTTCTGGATAATGCACTTAAAAGTATTGCAAGCTAAAGAAACGGAAGGGTCAGGGTTTTCTAAAGGAACCCCCCAACAGATACACAGGGTCTTAAGAATGAATGATTGACAAATCAAACACTTCCAATAGTTATGCTGTGCTCCCAAGCAAATCAAGCACTTGTTATGATTGTCTTTTTGGGGAATCTATCTCCAGCAACTACATTTCCCTTTTCTAAATGACATATACTTAAAAGTATGGCAAACTAAAGAAAAAGAAAAATCCCTGAATGGGGTACTTTTCTGCCCAAACAGCTAGGTAATCAGCTACAAGAAATATGACCAACAGACCAAATTTTGAGTTCTGATTGTTCTGGCAACAAAGTGTTTTCTGAGGTTTTCATGTGTGCATGTCACTTATGTATGTCATCCCACCTTTGGGCTTAGGTCATTCGGCACACATATGATGCTCAGAAGGGCCCAAGCTTTGGTATGGTGACTGGACATACAGTTATTCTTGGCAGGATATCCCACTTGTAAGGAAAAATGCAACAGTAAGCTAGGAAGGGCAGCACAAAGGACAAGTCATCCAATTAAAGAATAGCAAGTTCATCCCTTTAGGAAACACTACAGGTGATGAAAGAAGACCAAAGAGCAACAGTTTATACAGAAAGTGCTGATCAACAAGAGTGTACTTCAGGAATATCATCTACAGACCTCAGACACTGAAGCCCTGGTCTTATTCTAATAGAATGCGTTGTCTGTATCTCCCTTTAAGGTAAACATCCTGGACATCTCCTCCTAGAAGAGGATCAAAGAGTTCCAAGAAGTGGCCACCTGTTAACCACATCAATTTACCACTAGTTCTCTGCAGTAACTATCCATCTACACACTCTTAGCACTCAAAACTGACAGCTGCATCAGTAGATGTGTCCTCTAGTGTGACTTGATTGTCACAACTGGGAAAAGCAATAGCCAAACATTGAACAGTTCTCATAATGCAAGGGTGCTACTGCTTTGTGTAAAGCTTCTTGAAAGCTGCAGAAAGGGCTAAAGATCATAAAAGCTTATCTAAGGTCCTCAAAGTCCTGGAATGCTTTTACAAAGAGGACCTTCCCTCAGAAACTAACCAGAATGACTTGCCTGAGCACACACTTAAAAGGAAGAGAGCCTCATACACTACCCATACAGCCTATTCATAGTGGTCAAAACCAGTACAACTTTCATGAGGTCAGAAGATCAAAGTTCTGGGAGGCCTATCCCTCAGAAGGAAAGTACAGTTGTGTAACTATGCGTTTACTCATAACAGCAGATACTTGAGCTCATCACAGCAGTAACCTCTAGGCTATATGGGTTGTGTCTTGGGCAAGAGACAACTGCCAGCTTCCAAAAGCCCAGGTTCCCCCAACACTTCCATTCTGACTGATGGTCTGCCCTGCTGACAGAAAATCAGCAGTCAGTCTGGAAAATCTTCATGATTTTCTCACCTAAAAGTTAAGTAGCAGATTATTTCTCGTTTGTTTAGTTTACAAAAAGTAAACAAAAAACTATTTCCCACCCATACACATATACAATAATAAGGGTTGGAGGGTGGATGCAGCTACTACTTGTTGTTGTTGTGTCTTTCGGCTTTTCCCGGTTAGGGGTCACCACAGCGGAACTCCGATCCGCTAATAACTGGCAGTAGATTTTTATGTACTGGCTTGCCGGGCCTAACGCACAACCTTCAACGAAGGAACGCCCATTCACGCATGTCGCCACACAGAAGACGCTCTAACTGAGAATCAAACGGGCAATGTCTAACTGTGAAATACAACCATTTACTGTTATGGGTAAGTGCAGTTTACGATCGTGCAGTTTGTTCTTAATTCCTTTAGGCTATATGGGTTGATTACCAAAACCTATCCAACATGAGAGAAGGATAAAAGATGTGGACACATGAACACCAGGAAAATGGTTCTCTTGAATACTTCTAGGGTGGATTCTTTTCCAATATGTCATCCAAGATTACAGGGTTCTTGCAGTGTGCACTTTGATACTGCCTGGAACTGGTTTACCATAATGGGTATAATGAAAAGGCAATAGCTTAGGAAAACCATCTGGAAATAGTTTAACACAGGCTGTCTTTTTTTAGTTCACCATAAGAAATATCTGGTCAGCTTTTCTAAAGATTTGGTTCTGTCAAGATAGTATCAGAGTGGGACTTCCATGATGGCTGCACACTAATCAACAGCTTAACTTTTAGCTCTCCCAGTGTGAAAACAGAAACTGAGAAACAGCAGCTTGTGATATTGTCAACTTGAGTAAAATTTAGTTACTGGCTAGTAAGTACATTGTCTGAATGGCAACAAAGAAGAAACTAAGGGAGACTGAAGGAAAATAAATTAGAAAAGGTTACGAGAAAACACTAACTAGGAAGAATACTTCAGCTGTTCAGCAAAAACAGTTCAAGCTTCAGCTTTGGTGTAAGATATGACTTCCACTGACATAAGAGAGAAAAAATAAGTCAAAAGTGCTCAACACTGATTAAAATAAACAAAACATTGAAGGAGTATATCAACTGAAATAACAAAAGTCAGAAAAAATTAAGCTTTAAACAGATGTTCAGAAGAGCTGATAAAACTGCAAAAATCAGATGTCAAAATGAAGAAAAGGCTGGCTGAGTATGAGACTGCTCAAGAAGAGACGTTTCACAAATGGTAGAATTAAAGAAGAAAGCACATAGTGAAAATCTGAGAAATGAGAAGGAACAGACTGTTAATTTTATGACTGCATAAATAAGCAACTGGACTGGTATTCCACAGCAGAAACTGTTAATTAAAAGGGTACAGTGTGTGTATGCTCCAAATTTGGCCATAAGACAGCAGCTAAGAGCTTTAGTAGTAAAGATGCAAACACACCAGCAGAAAGCTGATCCTGACAAAACTGTGGCAAAAGGGCAAAGTATTAAAAGCTGGAGACAGTAGAGTATTTCTGGAAAATGATTATTCACTGTTCATCAGGCAGAAGAGTAACACATTTATTCCAGTAAGCAGGGAATGTCTTTAGGATATTTTTTTCCTAGAGGATCAAAGTCATTTTTTGATGCAGAACAGGCTAAGGAGGAAATACAAAAGTTTGCCCAACAAAAAGTGAGTCATCAAGCAGAAAGGAACTCTGTTTCTCATTCTTAATTTTGATAATAAAGTACACATAGAGGCTCTGCCAGTGAACTCTTTTCCATTGTTCCAAAGGAAAATGCTTGAGAGACAGAGATAAGCAGAGGAGTTGACCAGAAAATTCTGGAGTGCCACGGAACTGAACCAAATCTGGACTTGGAAGATGGAGATGAACAGGAAGAAGACCAGCAAAACGTAAAATAGTGAATGAATGTGTGATTACAAAACATCAACCTCATTTGTGAAATATGAATGTATAAGAATAAGTGGAAAGCATGGACTTTTGTTGACTCTGCTAAACTTGGGGGGAACTGAAAAGCATTTGTCTCACTTTATGTCATTAATGTTTGGATGGACTCTGAGTGGAAGAGAAGAGGAAGGAAAATGGTAACGATAAGTAGGCTCCCTAAGTTTGGCAAGAACACTTTTTTTCTGTTGACTGTCATTGTGCCAAAAGGTTTGGGCTCTGTAGTTATCAACAACTACTTAACAGCAATCTTTCTACACTCTTGCATATTATCCAGGTACTCATTTTCTCTTTAGTACTCTGCAGTTATGCCTCCTCTTGTTCTGTGAGATTCCCCTTATTCTGCAATACTTTAACTTTTGTTAGCTCCTCTAAATAATTGCTGTTACTTCTTAGCCATATCTCTATTTCTATTATTTCTAACCAATTTTTAAACTTCACTTTCATTTTATCCCAGTCACTAGATATAACCATATTATGGAAAACAAAGCTCTTTATAACTCCCAAATAATTTCCACTACCCATCCCTTAAACTCATTTATTTTTAAAAGATATGTAAGAAGTGCTATCATCTCATTCCAACCTCATAAGCCTTCATTTTTATCTTAGTTGTTATTGGTGCAGGATACAAAACAGTTACCAGATGTGTCAAAGATCTCATTTAAATACACTTGTTCCTGTAAATACAATTTCTGTCTAGTCCAGCCCATTTACTGTACCATGGGGATAATATGTAAATTCTGTCAAAAGTTCCTACTTCTGAATTCACATCATTCCAAATATTTTCAGAAATTCCTTCAGTAATCTACCCTCCTTTTGTTATATCTCCCTTCTAGACTCTCCAGATACATTCTTACTGTTGCAAATCTAATTCCAGTCTGCACCTATAATCCCAACTGACAGCTATTTCTCCACACATTTGTCAAGCTCCATAATAGCAGCTTTATGTGAAATATAAAAACAGTTTTATGTGGAATATAAACATATGCCAGCATAATCCTCATTCCTTGCTAGTCACTTACTACCACAAATCTACCATCTCTTTTCCACCTCTTCTATCACTACTGAATATCATCTACCCATCAGTGCAAGTATTCTTCTTTTCCTTTGCCCCTGAGACACTGCTAAATACCCATCATGAAATTCTTTATCAAATTTACATGCTCATTTCTTTTCAAATGTGTCTCCTGTAGCATTCCTTTGAGTTTCGCAGTTCAATACTATTCCTTTTTTTGTCTATGCCTGTGAGACCATTCACATTCCAAGAGAACCTGGAAAGTGTCGCCATTATAAGAGGTCATTCCTACCTATTATATATACATGCCAGGTTTTTAATGTGTCTATTCCCAGGTTTTGTGACACATGCACCCACAATTTGGCAGTTTGATCTTTTATACAGTCGTGTGTTGTCTTCTCTATTTGAGCATATGGCATATTTTACAAGAATAATGAACAAAAAGAAATACCCCAGAACACCTCATAACCTATTTACTTAATACAAACACACACAACTATGTACTCTTTGAATAATGAAGTATAACCCTAATAGGAACACTTGCCCCAAAGAGACAGCTACACACGCAGGCATTGTCTGACCTAAAGTTAAGTTTATCCATGCTAAGATACATGTTAGTCCCCGTGTTCATGCTTACACTAATTGATATCTCTTCTTGTTTTGCCTTTTTCCTTTCCAAGATTTTCAAACTTGCATGCTTTCAGAAGACATTAACTTTTAGGCTCAAAGAAGCCAGTGTTCTGGGTTTTTATTGCCCTAAAATCAGCTTGACTCCATGGAAAATTAAGAAAAAGTGTAGCCCTCAGCTGCAGGCTTCTAAAGTCATGCTGAACATTTATTGTTAAAGGAAAACATCATTACTTTCAGTGTTCTCTTACTTGCTTGCTTCTACTTAAAAAAATGTTATCAGATTAAACCAAGGGACGTGCTCCAGATATTCACCTATACAAAAATAAGAGAAAACATAGCAACCCGTGATACAGCCTATTAGCTTAAACATACTTTTGTCCAGTCTTTTTTCCTCTTTTTCATTGTAATGCTTACATTTCTTAGTACTAAAAAACAAAAAAGGCATCTGTTTACTTTAGTATCTATCATATACAATACTTGAAATGCTTTACTATATAACAAGTAATTTATATCATGAAAAGATTATAGAAATACATTAACAGAAACATTTTTACTTATAGTTAACTTCTTCCTTCCTCTTCCCTTCCCCTTAGTGTCCTTCCAAACATTAATGACATGAAGTAGGGCAAAAGCCTTGCAGTCACTCACAAGTTTAACAAAATCAATAAAAGTCCACTCTTTCTACTTAATCTTGTATAGCCATATTTCACAAATGCAAGTGATGATTTGCAATCTGACATTTATTCACCAATTTCCATATTGTTGGTCTTCTTCCTGTTCATCTACCTGTCTCAACTCCAGACTGGTTCAATTCCAAGGTACTTCCGATTCATCTTAACACCTGTGATACTGTTTCTCAAACATTTCCCTTTGGAACACTGGAAAATGTTTCACTGGCAAAGTCTCTATATGAACTTTATTTCCAGGAGAATGAGAAGCAAAATCCCTTTTTGCTTGATGGCCCAGTTTTTGTTGAATAAATTTTTGTATTTCCTCCTTAGCCTGTCCTACATAAAAAATGACTGATCCTCCAGGAAAAAAAAAATTCTGAAGACAGATGGATATAGCAGCTTGTATATCACACCTGCTTCTCAACATTCCCCAATTGCTGGAATAAAATTTGCTTCTCTTCTGCCTTTTGTTCAGTGAATAATCATTTGCCACAAACATTCTACTGTCTCCAACTTTTAATACTTTGCACTTCAGCCACAGTTTTGTCAGGATCAACTCTTTCTGCTGGTAGGACGGCATCTTTACTAGCACAGGTATTGGCTGCTTTCTCATGGCTAGTTTGGAGAACACACACATTGTTTTCTTTCAATTAACAAGTCCTGCTGTGGAATACCAGTCCAGTTGCTTATTTGTGCCTTCATAAAATTAATACAGTCTGTTCCTTCCAGTTTCTGTGGTACAGCAGAAAATCTCAGTTTTTTTCCTGCATGCGCTGTCCTCAGTTTTCCTATTTAACATCTCTTCTAGAGCAGTGTCATACTAAGCCTTTTTTTTTTCATTTTGACCTCTGCTTTTTACAGTTTTATCAGTTCATCTTAATCTCCATTTAAAATTTTCTTCCATTTTCCAGCCTTTTGTTATTGGAGTTGGTGTAGTCCTTCAATGATTCATTTATTTTAATCAGCTCTGAGCACATTTGACTTTTTTTTCTAGAAAACTTGAAGGCATGTCTTGCACCAAAGCTGGAGCTTGAACTTGTTTTTGCTGAACAGCTGTGGGATTATTCTCAGTCAGTGTTTTCTCTTCACCTTTTCTAGCTGATTTTCTTACAGGTTCTCTTAGTTTCTTCTTTGCTGGCATCCAGGTAATGTACTTACTAGCCAGTAACTGGATTTATTAAAAGTGGCAGAGTTCCTGGCCCTTATCTCAGTTTCTTTTTTCCCATACTGGGAGAGCTGATGCTAAGCTGTTGACCAGTATGCAGCCATCTTGGAAGTCCATTTGATGCCCCTTATTATCCCCAAAACTACAGGCCCATTTTTATTTTCTGGCTAACAAAGTAGCACATGACCTGTAAGAGATTCAGAGACATTAAAAGAAAGGTTGCTTAACACTATCAGTAGCAAATCCACAACCCCTTACAAGGATGGAAACATTGCAAATAATGGCCATTTCTAAATATTTTTAAGGAGCTCTTTATTTTATCTTGGCAGTTCTAAGCACTTGTAATCACAGAGGGCAAGGGCATTAAAATACAAGACAAATAACCAACAAAACCAAGATGTAACACACACAACAGACAGCACAGTTGAAGCAGCAAACAGTTTTTAGTAAATCCGAGTGCTTTCATCTCAAAATAACCAAGGGAACTGCACCAGAATCACAGACAGAATATAATTACTTCCTTTTACACTGATACCTCATCATCAATTATACATTTAAAGTTATCTCACCCATTAATATAGAATAAAACACACTAGTAAAAAACAAAAAATATAAATATAGCATGTAATCAAATATTAATCCATTATCAAAACATTAAAAGCAATAAATTGCAATTTTGCTGAACAGAGTTTCAGCACCAAAAGAATGGACAAAAACTAATTTAAACCCAGTGGGGAAACTGCATTAAGCCTGAGCTACCAAAATAAGTCCTTATGCTCAAGTTTTGTTTCCCAATTTCCCACATGTGGGTTCATATTAAATTCCTCTAAAATGGCAAATTTTGACTTCATTATGTCCACCACTCAATTGCACGTGTTTAAATGGAGCATTATTACTGTTCACATTCTTCAGTGAAGTGCTCATAAATACTGTAAGTGGCCTTTCGGTCTTGTCCACATGATAACTAGGGCAGCCTGAACACTTGACCACATACAGCATGCCCACAGTTGAACAATTACCTTTCTAAAGTTCTAGGAAGTTATAAATCCCCCTATAACTAACAGAAAGTTGTCTGATCATCACCAGTACACAAAGGCACTTGCAATAATGTTTAGACATTTCCTGATGGAAGGTCATAATGGTCAGTCAGACCTTCTTAATGTAGTACCTTCTTGCAGGAAACTCATATGGTTTAGCTGAGGCTGAAGAGTGACCACACCTGGCCTAGCATTACCAACCACCTTTGGAATGGTACTGTCAACCTTTAGAGGATCTATCCTTCAAAGAACACATTCTGAAAAATGGACATTTATGGGATTCCATAACTTGCTTAAGTAAAAACATGTCAAATTATCAAGACCTTGCAGAACTTCTTGCCATGGTTCTGGTTCCACCTCTTTTACCAGTTGTCAATGCATTCATTAAGTTTGCCTGTGAACCACAAACTGCAAGTGACACTTAAAACATATTCCTCTCTTCTGGGTACACACTGAACCAGCAACAATGACCACCTCAGTTGTGATAATGGCTACATAAAACAATATGTGCTGCACTTGCCTTGGAGACTTCCATCCAAACAAGTTCAACTGGCTGGATCTATAGGGTAAACTATTGCTTCAGTCATGGTCCTACACATTTCCAGCTGCACTACATAGGTTACTAGGTAGTAGGGGCATATGCAGTATAACTGTGAAAACACTCCAGAATGAGACTCCCCCAAATCCTCAAGAATCTGTGCAATTGTTCTGAGGCTTACCTGTAAATTCCTGAAGTCTACCAAGCAGAAGAAAATCAAGGCCACAGATGCAACAATGTCAGTTTTCCACACAAATTAGCAAGAATGAATAATTGTTGCAAGTTTAACAATTAACACAGAGAAAACATATTTAATGGGGAAAACAAAAAAATCTTATGGAACAGTTTATTTTTAAATAATAAAGTAAAATGTTTCCCACCCTTAAAATGCAATACAAAAGGGACAAAAACAAATCTTCTGTACAGTTATAATGTACTATATTTCTAGTTTACATGTGTTTGAGCACAGCAATTATGAAAAGTGCATTTAACTACCATAGGTACCCAAGCAATGACAGGCCATGCCAGTGCAGACTTCCTAGTATGCACAATATAAAATCTAGATAAGAGGGAATTGACTTCTGAAGTTGAATGCTTCAACACTGCAAATTAAAGACGATGTCTAACCTATATTAGAAAAAAATTAGCACTGGGAAATTTAAAGCAGCAGCTTAGGGCAAACATACACATTGGATGATACTGCTACAATTCATATTCGAGAACAAAAGCATTGCCTAACTATTCCATAAACATGTTATAATGCAGAGACCAGAAGGTTCAGTGATTATACTCAGGATGGCTATGTACATACATTCAGACTCGGGTAAAAGTTAAACCAGATAACAATACAAAGGCATCAGACTCATTGTGATTTAACAGTAAAACTTCTGTTCTAAATAATTCACTGTGAACAGTTAAAGGGGAAGAACACTAACTACTCTGAAATTTATAGGGTTAGAAACTAAGACAGTGTTCCAGGGGTCTGAGATCCATTTAAGAACTACATTTGGATATATGGCTTCTATTAACATTGAATTACACAAACAACGATTAATGAAAACATGCAATTTAACCTGTGGTGGTAAAAATCTATTACAAAAACTACAACCGAAGACTGCTGAGCAAATGAAATCAGACAATGATCTTTCAAGAACTTGGAATCTTTGTGTATGCCAGTGCAAGGCAACAAAATTCTAGAAAAGTACAGCTATATAAAAGTACTCATAATAAGGCGACCTTCAAATAACACAATCAGTAACATGAACAGGGATAGCTGTAGACAGAGTCTTCCATACAGATTTTCAAAGCAGGATGAAATCCCTGGGATACACAGGTGCACCATCCACAGCTTGCCATTAGCGAAAGGTGGCATAACCCATGTCATCCCTTACTCATTTTTTGTTGCTGAGCCACAAGCAGAATGTTACCAGTTTAAAAGTTAAATCAATAAAGGAAACATCCACCCACCCAGCAATCCAACAGCACACAGGACAAAGTTATATACTGAACAAGACAGACTCATACATAGAGAATGATAATATAAAAACTCAATGTCCTGTCTTCACAGCATGCCCATAGATACCCACCACCTCAGTAAGAACTTCATGTGTAGTATACAACTGCATGTTACCTTGACAGCCCCTAGAAAAAGCAGGGTGGAAATCCTTCTACAGAGATCCTACTGTTCCAACATCTACAATTAGTGTTGAGTACCCTTTCACAATTACACTGTGTTAATCAAAAAGATCACTGCTACATCACTCACAAAATGAATGGAAGAAGGCAAACACAGAGATATGACTTCATACTAGGACAGATCATGACTTGAAATAATGCAGTCGCAAAGCATGCCCATGTCTTGAAAGTCTATCCACAATTAGTAGTTTAGAAAATGTGTGCATGGAAGCCCAAGTGGCAGCTTAATAAATACTCTTGACAGATACATTTTGAAAGAACGCTACAGTGGTAGACAGCATGTCCTGATGTAGTGCACTGCCATACCTGTAGCAGAATACAAGAGTGACAGCTATTTTGAAAGTGCTTAACTGCCAGATGACCCTGCATATCTACCATGAAGGAACAAACACATAAATCTTTAAGTCCTGCATAGATGATGTACAATCATAGTGTACAAGATCCTTGTCCTTTACTTGTTTTAGGTAGAAAAATGGTAAATGGATGATTTGAGCAATGAATAGCTCATTGGCCATCTAGGGCATTAGCATTCATCATACCCCTATCATTGTAGAAACTAAAGCTCAATAAACATACCCCTGAATCTTAGTGCAAAAACATCTCAATAGAGCCAAAAATAATTGGGGGACAAAGACTCAAAAATAGGGGCAGATTTTAAATATTACTCTTATAACCTTAGAAAGTTGTTAGAACAGTTTATGCATTAGCATGCATTTTCTGAAGGATATGAAGTCTGAAACTCAAATGTCTCCCGGTCCTCAATGATTTGGAAGAAAGCCACAAATGTTTTGTTGAACAGACCAAAATTATGAGGCAAAAATCTGCACATTCTGGGAAAATCTGTACAGTTGAGAGGTGTGCAAATAAAGCTCAAAACTGCCTGCAGTTTAGACAGATTGACTTGTAAGTTAATTACCATGAAGACTGCCTTTCATTACAAATATTTCAGTTCAGTTTGGAATGGCAAGTTCATACACAGGAAGGACTGGTTTCTATGAAACAATGTTCAGGTCCCAGGCTTGGAATAGAGGGCACACAGATGGGCAAAGATGAAGAATACATTTAAGGTTTAAGTGATGTGAGAACAGAATCCAGGAATCCAATGGGATGTACAGAAATGAATGATACATCAGTAGACCATGTCTTAGACGGCTAAGGATGAAAAGTCTTTTTTAATTTCTCCAAGTATTTTGGGTTTCTAATACTATGATGGGAATGGACCCCATTTCTAAGTCAAAGTATGATTAAAGTTCATGAAATTTAGTATTGTTTCAATCTTTGATGTCATATGGAGTTACATGTATTGGTAACATATCTAAATATAATTGGTAACATATCTAAATATAATTGTAGATTATTTTTTATAAGATCTGTTTGCTCCTACTACTATTGGAACTGTCTGGGTATCTTTCTTCCACATTGCTCTGCCTGCAAATCCTGATATTTTATTACTTTGTGTCCCTCTGTATGCAAGACACTGTAGTCGATGGGTGTGGTGATTTCAATGATCAATGCTACTTTTGTTTTCTTTTCATGAACCACTATGTCCAGTTTTCCAGCATCTATCTTTTGAATTGTTGGTAATGGGTGATCTCACATGATGTCGACTTCATTTTCTATGATGCTTTGTGACTTATGTTTTTAGTGTTTTTCAGCCACATCAATACCATAATGTTTGCACAATCCCCAGTGCAATATTCTTGCCACATTATTATGATTTTCAGTATACAGCCCTTCTGCCATTAGTATGTCACAATCAGCAATGAGGTATGTAACTGTTTCCAGTTTTACAAAACCTATATTTGTCTTTCTCCCACATGTTCAATGGACTTTGTAAACCAATATGCATGTAGCCCATTATCTTGGGCCATCAATATTAACCTTTCATCTTTTGGTTTAAATTCACCTCTCCTTAACCATTCCTGCATTCAATACTGATCAACATTTGGTTCTTCCAGAAGTTTTCTGTACTTACAACTATATTTATGCGTTTTCCAGATTTCTTGCCTTCTCATCTGGTCCTTCAACTTACATTATTTTGTTTCTTTGACACATTCAGTTGCTGCCTGATTTTTAAATACTTCTGTATTAAATTGTAAGTTAAGACAGGAAGAGCAAACTGGTTTATAGCTTGAATTTTTTTTCTAGATGTCAACGGTTTTCAGGATTAAGTATTCTAACGTATTCCTTACTAAGTTTTATTCACATTTGTTCATGTTTTATTGTTGATCATTCAATTCCCAAATATTTATACACTCCCTCTTGCTCAAGTTCTTTTGTATCACATTCTTAACCTAAACTGATGTTTTCTTGGTGTTGCAGTTTTCCTACATTAAAGGTTGCTTTTGCACAATTAGCAAGACCAAATGACATTCTTATATTATCTGAAAAACTTTTGACAACTCGCAGTTGTGCTTTCAGTTCATTTGATGAGCTATGCAGTTTTAAATCATCGACAAAGAGAAGATGAGAAGTCTTTACACTTAGTTGTTTTCTAGGAGCCAAATTACAGCCATGGGCTAAGCTATTAAGTAGTCACTTAATGGGTTAAGGCTAAGACAGAATAGCAGTGGTGACAAAGTCACACTGAAATATCCCCCATTGAATTTTTATCCCTATTAAAATAATTTGTCCTTTATTGTAGCTTAATTGCAAAGTGGTCTACCACTCTTTTTTTTTTAATGGTCACTGTAATGTAGTTGAGCAGTGTAGGGTGCATCTTATACATTTTAAGCACTTTTTTATCCATGAATGTGGGATACTATCAAATGCTTTTTTATAGTCAAGCCATGCCATACTTAGATTATTCCCCTTTTTACAGTTCTCTACTATGACTTTATTTTGCAACAAATGATCCTTTCTTTTCTTCTACTGCCATAATTAAGTTTTCTTCTAAATGACTAAACACAGTCGGCATCAATTCCAGTGTATAGTTTATAAGTCGTCAGAAGCCAAGTTAATGGTCTATAATTTTTAGGGTTGACTCTTAAGTAGGAGCATTGTTTTTCCTCTTAGCCCGGTTGGTGTCTATTCGGGGTGTACATATAAATAGTTCTTACTCATGGCTAAATCATGGTGTAAAAATGTTAATACTTCTAACCAGAAGTTAGGTACTGCATCTGGGCCTATGGTTTTCCAATTAGAGGCTTTTCAACCATCTGATTAGAGTCTGTTTGGACACTGAAAAGTTCTTGTTTGCCTAACAACAGAGAGGCATAACAACTTGCCACTTCATCTAATATCATTGGCCCTGGTAAATTAATGCCCAAGAGGTGGGTGTCCCTTAGATGTATTTCTTCTTTTTTTTTTTTTTTGCAGCTAGGAACAAAAGGTTGGCAGCTAGATGATTTGACTTGAGAGGTCTGAAAACAAGATAGCTCTTGCTCTAAAAAGAGGGTGTCTTTTTTAAAAAGATCAAGTATCTTGCATATGAAAATCCAAACCTCAGAAACCCTTCTGACTGATACAACTGCTAGTAAGACCACTACATTTAGAAGGGGAAACAGTGGTTTTTGAAGGACAAAGTCACAAGCAAGATGAAAGATGCTTGAAAAACTTCTCGAGGACTCTCTCTGCAGACAGAAGGGACATCCACCAGCAAACACCAAAATGTTTCAAGTACTCTCTGATAGAAGTGCGACAAAGTCCACAGATAGCAGTTTAGCCAGGTATTGCAGTTCCTGTGGCTCATGGCACTGCACCACACTGAATTGTTTTTAGTTGCATTTCATCTCCATTACTTGCTGACCATCAGCTCTTCCTTTCCAGGAAATATTTAGGCAGCCATTGGGGCTTTGTGATAAGGCTCCCAATAACGACCCATTGGCTGACATGAGCACCCACATAATCATCAGGGTTGTTCAATGTCATTCCCAGGCACATGCATGCTTATGAGGGCACCATTATTGGCATGGAAAGCCAAGCCAGTGAACCCCCAGCCCTGTGACCAATGATGTCATGCAAGCATTTGCTTGTATGATAGTACCATTTCCCTTCCCCAGAATAAGTGAACCTTCATAAACCACTCCCATCCTCCACGTGCCCTTCCAGCACCTGAGCCACTAGCTGAACTTGGATTATCTGGATCGGAGATCTCTCTCTCTTCTTTGCCAGACAGCATTGAGAATATTTAATTTGATCAGGCATTTTCCCATACTAGGTCTTCTTACCTTTTGTAGGATTGTGCACCACCTTGACCAACAGTCTGTCACTTAAATTAAGTCTGCCAAGAATTCTGTCTGGCATAGGCCTGGATTCTTAACATCTGGGTTGCACCAGAATACTTTCTTGCAACTTAGGCAGGAATAGGGGATCGCTCAAGCCATGTGGATTAGTATTGAAAGACAGTCTGGCCACAAAAGAGATGCCAAACAGATTCAATCCTTGCTTCTGCTCTTACTATGTCAAGTGACATGAAGGTTAGTAAAGGGAAGGCTTAAAGAATCCCCCTATACAACACACTGAAGGCATCCCTGGTCCAGCTTCTTGGAAAGGGAGAACCTGCATAAAAAACTGGAAGCTGGCCAGTTTCCTCTGAGACAAGGTCTACAAAGGGGCTTCCCAACAATCCCAGAGATACTTTAAGACCTGAGAGTCTGGCTTCCAACTCTGGTTGTGGACACAAAACCAGTTCAGTCCTAATAGTACATTTTGATCTATGAGAATGCAGATGATCTGCAAGTAAATACCTAGCCGATTTGCTCCCACACCACTGCAGGTCTGCAGAGTTGGTATGAGCATTTCCCTATTTGCCAATAAACTACCCTCCACAGTAGCAGAGCCTGAGCTTGGTATAGAAGGCTCTGAGGACTGCCAAAAGAGTAATCAGTATCTTCATGTTTTTGTACCTTCTCAACATAGCTCTGTTCCAGGGCTTTCTTATTTGTAGTGATTTTGACAAGCTCCCTCAAGTCAGGTCCAAAGCATCCCATGTTATAGTCCAAACTGATTCAAGGGGAGGAGGCAAGACAAGGCACTCAGATTAGAGCCCATTTGAGTAGTCCATTTTTATGAGTTAAATGAGCAAAATTAATTGAGACAGATACTCAAGACTGTCCACTTCAGTAGCCCATTCTTACTGATGAAGTGAAGAGAATCTACTGACAAGGAGCAATTGTATTGTAGCCACTCCTCTGACACCATGGGATCTTTGTCATATTCAAATGAACAAGGGATACCATTAGGATATGCGCTAAAATTTGTGGCCCAACTATCATAATCACTCCTTGGTCTGCAGGTCCTGAGCCTGGCTAGATCAGGAAATATTTTAGCATCACAGCACTTTCCTTTAAAAAGAAGAATGGCCTGTTCTCCACATCTAACAAATCCAACAAAGAATGTTCAGGGTCTTTGGCTGCAAGTTGGACCTTTGGATATTGAGCATGAATCCTAGACTGGTGAGGGTAGACACCATCAGGGTGGGTGATCACTTTCTCCATTTCAAACTGCAAGAGTGTTTGGATGAAGTATTTATCCACATTTAGGAGCACGTGCCTCACCTTTTTTTCTCAAGCAGGCAAACAGGGGAAAGCACTTTGTTAAAAACTCAGGTAGGGGCAGTGGAGAACATGAAATGGAGAAGTAAACTAGCTGATTCTCCACCACTATGAAAATAAATGCAATATTGATGGATAGAGATGTACATATATAGGTAGGTATCCTTCAGATCAAGAATGGTCAACAGGGTGCTCTCGTAGAGCAAAAAAGGAAATGCATTATTATAATTTTTAAATTGTTCTCATCCAAGAATTTGCTCAGTATGGACAAGTCAAGGATCAGTTTTTCCAAGAGCTGTGCTTCTTTGATAGAAATAAACCAGAGTACAACCCTCTTCCTTTGAAGTTCAGTGACCTTGAGAAACTAGGGGCATCCTCAAAATGGTTAACAAAAATTTTCTCTTGTACGCAGACACACATTCTTCCCCATCAGTCAGATGCCAGCAAAAACCAGACATTCTTGATAAGGAACACTACCAACTAAAGGAAAGACAAGAAGAAAAGAGCAGTCGGTACCGAATAAGGGTTCCTTCAGTGGGTGGGAATTTCTGTTGCCTTCTTTTTCCTTGTTGCTTTCTGTATTCTCTACCACTGCAGCATACTTGAATATTTTCAAAAGTTCTTGTCTGCAATGGTCTGCTTGATTGTTTTCAACACTTGCTTGGATAATTCTAACAGTACTTGATAATCAGCAGATGAAACATTTGCTTAGCAGTTTATATTGTTTTTCATTGTTCTTGGTCTCTGAAACCTATCAAATACTTGTGAAGGTAGGTATAAGAGATTCTTAGCCAGACGGGGCACATTCAGTAGCTGTCCCTTAATATCCTCAGGCAAGGAATGAAGACTGTTCCATACAAGCCTCCTCAATACCACTTCATTGGCTGTCACATTATTCTAGGCATTCACTGCATAAATAAATGCACATGACTGCATACTTACAAACTGTAAACAGCACAAGAAAACCTGTTAATATTTTTGTTGAGGGCTTCATTCAGGATCATGCCTTCACATCAGTATTTGGCAATCTGCAGACTGACAATGCTGAGGTGTGAACTTCCTGACTAAATATGCCCAAGATGTTGCTTTCCTTGTCACTGAGAAAATGTAATCCTGGCACTATACTGAACTCAGAGAACCTTGTAATCACCTATTTAAAAGCACTTTTTTAGTTTTTAGTTAAGCTTGCAGGTGGGTGTCTGTGTGTCGTATCCATGGAAGTTGCACAGTACCACGAGGAGAGATACAGACCCATCCTCACTCATGGTTTTACCTCCAAGCAACCAAGCCACATGGTGATGGGCACGGACAGAAGCTGCAGTTTTCCAGCCCCCATTAGTAGGGATTTGCTCCCTATAAAAAACATCATTATCAAGAACTGGAATATAATCAGGGCAGATAAAGTTACTTTTCGAGCCCATGGCAGCACCCTGACCATTGCCCGCAAGAGGACCAGGACTCTAAGGCAATTTTCTGATAAAACAGAAGCACCCATCCTTAGGAATCCCCCAAATGCCGACACACAGACACCCACATGCAGCCAAACAGGCATGCAGGCATGCAACAGATGTGTAGTATGCCCGTTCATCTACACAGGCTCCAGCTTCACTTTCCAACAAATCAACCGAGTTTTTAATCTTGATGGCTCCTACAACTGCCACTCTGCTTTTGTAGTTTATGCAGCCATCTGCGAGACGTGTGGCTCCTTCTACATAGGAAAGACTGCTCACAAGCTCTCAGATAGAGCAAAAGAGCACCTTGGAGCAGTCCACAAGAAGGACCATCGCAATGCACTAGGCAGACACAGCTCCCTCTGCCCCAACTTCAACAAATTTAAGTTTTTTGTACTCGAGCAAGAACTAGAATTCTATGGTGATTGTGAAACCTTACTCGAAGTAAAAGAATTAAAATGGCAACTCCTCCTCGATGCCGAAACAGCACTGGGACTTAACAAAAATATCAATGTGAAATGTGCACTAAAATGGCTAGGCTGATAGTATTCCTAAACACGTTCACGCATACACTCTGCACATCCCAATTGGGTATATTGTCCTCTTTTTGCATTGGTCCACTTAGTCTCTTTACACTGTTACCCTATCAAAATGCTGTATTCTACACCTCATTTCAATTATGTGCATTCTCAATACTATTTAAACAAGTAAAGTATTTTAATTTAATGTATCGCTCTGAAGAAGTTCGTAGTAATAAAACCGAACGAAAGCGCTCAGCAATCAGCTCCTGTCTCCAGTGTTTGTTTCCTGTAGCACCCCCCTTGGGGATGATTTTGTTTTTGAAGTTTTTTCTGCATATATATATATATATATATATATATACACACACACACACACACACACACACACACACACACACACACACACACACATATATATAT
>NC_056736.1:332355112-332362612 GCF_019279795.1 Protopterus annectens
TCAACTGGATTTTTGCCCCCCAAAAGTTTTTTTTAAAACTATATCAAAATTTTTTTTTTTTAAAAAAACCTAATAAAAAAAGTCCCAAGTTTTTTTTAAGAAAAAATCTTTGTTTTGCCTTCCCGGGCCTTTTTCCCAAGCAATTATGAAAAAATGTAACTAGTTGGTCCCCTACTTATGACTTAAATTTTTTTTTCCGGTCACAAACACATAAATAAAAGTAATGAGTATCAGATAACCTCAAGGCAGCACTTGTTTTGTTATTTGAATCCCATTTTTCATCGAATGGTTATGACATTTTATTTTCCTAACTACAAAGAAAAGCCATATCTGCTCACCAACCTTTGATGAAGTACAGTAGTGAGGACCCAGGACATGAAAATGCTGCATCCAGGTTATCATCCTGTATCCCCAGCTCCTCCTGTAAAGGCTTAGGGTAACCCTCTATCAATGTGTAACTCTGGTCGGCTCTGTAAGTGTACACCTGAGAACCCTGAAATTTAAACACAAGTAAAATTAATTTCATTATCTGCATGTCCACACAGTTCAAAGTTGCTTACATAAATGTTTGAAAAAAAGGCTGCCAAAACAGATAGATGTACATCCTTGCTCAGGTTAATAAATCAAACAAATACTGACTAGCAAATTGTTGGCTATGTCTTGTAACAGCCAATATTGTTGCATTAATACATTTATTATAGATTGTTTTCTGTTCCCACTATACAAATTTTATGTACCATGATATGTGTATACATATATATATATATATATATATATATATATATATATATATATATATATATATATATATCTAAGAGAGAAAGAGAGGGAAGGATTGATACATTTTATACATGTATAGATAGCTCTATACATATATATATATATATATATATATATATATATATATATATATATATATATATATATATATATATATATATATATGATACATGGTCTAATATTCATCACAGCAAACCTCAAAACATCGAGCAAAACTGCTTAGAACTCAAGTAATTGAAAAATAAAAGAAAAATCATTAAACATTTTTTGCAAGGGAGAATGCCCCTTTGCAATGTATACCCCCTGCTAATTTTATATATACATCTATATATATATATATATATATATATATATATATATATATATATATATATATATATATATATATATATATATATATATATATATAAAAATATGTCGCCTCACAGCAAGACGTTGTCCTGTTCGATTCTCAGCTAAAGCGTTTTCTGTGGAGACATGCGTGAATGGGCGTACCTTCATTGAAGGTTGTGCATTAGGGCCGGCAACTCAGCACATAAAAATCAACTGCCAATCATTAGCAGACCGGAAAAGCCGAAAGACACAACAACATGTATATATATATATATATATATATATATATATATATATATATATATCAACTTTAAGATTGCACTACAGTGTGGAAAGGACAAATTCCCCACTCCTCACTGTTCTGCAGTCTTGCAAAGAAAAAGCTGGAAATGTGCAATCAGTTGTTTTTTGATCAGTTGTATTGGCTTTCTCCTTTGTGATCATTTTTTTTCCCCTCATGCTATGTTATACTTGTGGTGTTTTAATGTTGTAACCAGAACCACAACTAATATATAGTGAGCTCTATGGTCACTCACAATGAGTGATAAAGACTGCAATATTACTGAAATAAACAGTGCCTCAGAAAGTCTTCAAACAGCTTTATTGAGTCACACTAATCCTAGGCAAAAATGGGTAGCCAAAACAAACTAATGCTGTAACTGCATATGTGACACTCATTGTTTGTTGGAAGAAACTGGTAACTCATACTGTGAAGGTTTTAATTACGCTTGAACGGTCTCACTCACTTTCATCGGGATTTATTAATCTAACCATTTAGTATTCCACAGTTTGCTTTACAGTATTAGTAATACAGTGGTTCAGTCATTACTGTGTTTATCTTGTTTGCCAGCAGTATACTTGCTGTCTTGTAATTTTCAGACTTTATTTGAAAATACCTACTTCTGGACTTAATGTATTAATCAAATCAATAAACGTTAAGTTTTTTTTTAAGCTTCCAGACTTTACTTGAGAATACCTACTACCAGGCCTATTGTATTAATCAAATCAATAAGAGTTAAAAACAAATAAACAGTGCAGAATGCATAAACAAGAAATGCAAAGTACCTGTATGAAGTACATTTTGTGGTCCCAGTAAAAAGCAGCATTTATAGGCCCACCAAGATCTTTCCAGGCCTCACGCAAGGGCCAGGCATGCCAACCATCCAGATAGGTATGCAGGCTAAAGTAGATGTCACCTGTTAATAGAGAGAGGAGTGACACAAAATTAGCAAATGACATGTAAATTAACGCATACAATAAAGTCCTGCTCAGAATAGGTCAGAGTTGTACTTCCAAACTCCGCATGCCTCTTTACTGCACCCTTAAATGTGCTGTATTTGTTAGGACAACCCCTCAGTTTGTCCCTCAGTGACAGGGACTTCCCCTTTTGGTGAATGGAGTCTTTTGGTAATGTGAATGTATTCTGTGCCTTTTCAGGAGGGTGACAGTGTTTCTAAGGTAGAGGTAGGGCGGATGCACTACCAGAAGCCATGCTAAAGCCTAGGTCTTGTATGTATCAGACAAGACCCATTCTCTCCTTTTTCCAAATTTTTGTCTCTAAGACAACATGTACGTTATGTCTCCTCTCTTTCTAATAGTCTCTATCCCTCCTCTTACCTTAGCACTCTCAGGTCTACTGTGACATGCAGACAGAATGGCTGCACCTTTATCCCCCTGGGGAAAGAGAGCCTTTTTCAGGCCACTCTTTGAACCTTCCATCTCTAGCCACTTCCAGTCATCTGAGTTCATCACCAAACCCCGGTTGTTGGTATAATAGGGCAGACTAAGCCCTCTTTGATAAAGGACTGACAAACATTATCAACATACCTCTCAACCACTTGGAGCAAGAAATCTGGACAAAGCCATGAATAATGGGGGGACAAAGGCCCAAAATTATGGCAATTTTTAAATATTGGTCTTACAAACATAGAATTTTCATTTTGCATTAGCATGCAGTTTCTAAAGGGTATGGAGTCTAAAACTCATATTTCTATCATTATGTTTTGACTTCACTTCTCAATGCTTTGCCATTGATTTGCCAGAAAACCAAAAATTTATGAGGAATAGACCAAAAATATGAGACAGAAATCTGGACATTCTGCAAAAATCTGTACAGTTCAGAGGCATGTCAAAAATAATTATTGTTGCAACCCCTTTACTGGAAAAGAGTTAAAATTATGTAAAAGTCGCTAAACACATTCAAAGGATATACGAGCCAAAATATTCTTTCTCCAAATGTTTTTTTTTTTCTTAAGATCCCTAAAGTTCTTTTGTCTCAAACCATCTGCTCTTCTCTTCTGAATGTCCTGATTATTTCATAATTTGATGTCATCTGTAAACGAGACATCTTGTTTTATAATTATTCTGTCTTGTCACATGAGAAAGCAATGAATACAGGTCTCCTCGTGCTGTGCACTGAGATGATGTACTAGTTACCATCATATGGCATACTCTTAATTCTAAATATTGTCTTTATTTTTATGTATGTATGTATTTACTTTTTGCGACCTTACCTCGGCTGGTTTCAGTAGGATCAGTATTCATTCCTAGCTAACAAATTTAAGTAAATTAAAAAATACAAGTGAATGAAATGAGAATCATATCATTATTTGCAACAAAATGTAGCCATTTTCGACTTTGGTTCAGTTCTACTGGTTGCAAGCCTAGTTTACCTGATTTCTTTTACAAATCTCATGCACTAAAATCATGGAAGCCCTACTACCATAGACAGGCGTGTCTCCTGATTGCCTTATGTACCACATGAAGAATTTAGTTAAGTGATGTTACTGGTGTGAGATATTCCTCTGTGTATCACTTCTGATTGTGGGGTTACAGCCAGTGGGTATAAAATACTTTAC
Organism: Protopterus annectens; assembly: GCF_019279795.1. Lineage (NCBI taxonomy): Eukaryota > Metazoa > Chordata > Ceratodontiformes > Protopteridae > Protopterus > Protopterus annectens. The sequence goes on from NC_056736.1 coordinate 332,359,084, forward strand.
CAGTCAAGCCGTGGCATAGCTTCCGATAATTTACAGCTATAGAACTGAGGCAAACAGTTGTATTTTTACTAGCATCTGCAGATTTGCCAGTTTTTGTGGGGGTTGGGTGAGATGAAAATCATATTAGCTCTACTCCATTACTGCAAAGCCACATATGCCTTCAGTAATTTGCTTGTCTCAGTGTAACAGCTAGTACTTCAGTGAGTTGTTTTACTTATTTTTTGCATTGTCTGACATCTCCACCCAGCATCAAAACTGAAATTATATTTAATATAGGTTCATAGGTTGGTACTAGGATAACAGCCCTAGGGCCCATACAAGCCTAGCCATAACAATTCCCTGGATATTTCTTCCCACACTATTTACTTCCCTGGACCCCTGTCTAGCAGGGCGACTGACATGATCCCTGGGGTGAATTCCCTTTCTCCCATCCAGTCATCAAGGTTCCTTTTGAAGAGGGCCAATGAGGTGCTCTGCTTGACATGTATGGGCAGTCGATTCCAGAGTATGGGGAGTCTCTGAGTCAGGAACCTATCCCTCCAGCATGTTTTGTTCATTGTGATGACAAGGTTTAGATCCCTGGAGCGTGTGGCTCTGAGGGATTGGGATTTCTTTAAGTGGAGCATGCCCAACAGCTCAGGGTTTGACATGGCCTTCTATGTTAAGCAGAGATCGCCTCTGAGAAGACGATATGCCACAGAGTATAGCTGGAGCTTTTTTAGACGGTTAGCATATGGCATCTGCTTTAGGTCTGTGATTCTTTTAGTGAGGGATTTCTGTGGCCTTTCCAGCTGTTGGATGAGAGATAGGAAATTCACCCCGGGGATCATGTCAGTCGCCCTGCTAGACAGGGGTCCAGAGAAGTAAATATTGTGGGAAGAAATATCCAGGGAATTGTTATGGCTAGGCTTGCATAGGCCCTAGGGCCGATAGCCTAGTACCAACCTATGAACCTATGAACCAAGGTGGATCCCCACTTGTGGAGTGGGATAACTGTAGCTGTGCGCCACTCAGTGGGCATGAAACTTGTGGTGAGGGTACGATTAAACATGACACTTAGGTGAGGTGCCAGTTCATTTTGTAGTTCATGTAGTGCACAGCCCGGGATGTCATCTGGTCCCATGGGTGCTGTATCCTTAGCTTTGGAGAGTGCATTTTTTACCTCTGTGGCTGTTATTACCAGAATTAGGCAATCTTCTGGTATTGAGATGGGCCATTTAGGGGGTGAGAGGGTGGTGAAGTTGGCATTGAATCGATCTGCTAGGAAATTGGCAATATCCTTGGGATCAGTATATTTAATGCCATTCTGGTATAGCTCAGAGCAGATCTGAGCATTGCCATTTAGATTCTTGACATAGTTATAGAATGCCTTGTGGTTGTCTTTGGAATCTTTGGCAATTTTATTTTCGTAACTAGCTTTGGAGGATTTTATGAGGAATCTCAGCTTCTTACTGAGGCTGGTAAGGGAGTTTTTTGCATCCTGGGATTTTCCTCTTTTCTGCAACAGTTTCTTCGTTTTTTTGTAAAGTTTGTTTATGGCAGGGGACCACCAGATTGACTTCCTTTTTTGGAGGAGAGCATCTTGGTTCTATTTGGGATGGCACGATTCATGCAGGAGTGGATGTGCTTGTATAGTGCCTTAGTGTAGGACTCAGCAGTTGAACTTTGAGTTGTTGTCTGCATGGGTGTCATGAAGTTTGTCACTTCTGACTTGAGTAGCATGAAGTTGGCTTTGGAGAAGTTTTTTACAGAGGTTTCTTTATGGGGGTGGGGGGTGGGATGTGGATTTTAAGGGTGATTAGCTTATGGTCTGACCTGACCAACGAGGGGGTGACCACAGGTGTGGAGCATTGATTTCCCATGTTGGTAATGACCAGGTCGAGGATATTGGAGTCCCTGCTGGGACTATGGATTAGTTGATCCAAGGCGTTGGAATTTATGAATTCCAAGAACCATTGGTCTAAGGTGCTGGTACACAAGTAGTTTTCCTAGTTAATAGTAGGGTAGTTGAAATCACCCAGTATTAGGGTGTTTGGTTGTATCTTAATATTTTCCAGTATGTTTAGAAAGGTGTAATTAGAATCTTGGGGCATGGTGGAGGATCTGTAGCAAGCTACAATTTGGATTGCAGTCTTACCTAGTGTTAGTTGCACCTGGAGAATTTCAGACGCATTGTGTTGGACAACTAGCCTGGTGGTGTGAATATCCTTGGTGAATATGGGCACTCCTCCACCTTTAGTGTTTTGATCCTGGTTTGGTAGCCGAAAAGTGTGGTAAGAGTTGTAGCCTGGTATTGCAGGGGTGCTCTCTGGAGCCTTGAACCAGGTCTCAGTTACTGCACAGATATCAATGTTCTCCATTTTTAGGAGTGCCTCGAGAGAGTGCATTTTGAGGTTTAGACTTCTAGCATTGAGTAGCATTACCTTTAGATTTTGCATGCTTGTACCTGCTACAGTGCTGGTTTTGTCCTTTGAACTTTGCCTAAAAAAGGCACTATAGGGGTGGCAAGAGCCTTAGCCAGTAACCTGAATCCCAGGGGCGACAGGTGCAGAGCATCTCTGGCAAAGCATTGTGGTTTGTCGATTATGTCATCCCAGGCAGACAGATACTGGATCCCCTTTGAATGACACCAGAAGGTTAGCTAATTGTTGAAGTCAATCATTTTGTCTTTATATTGTGGTATCATTCTGGGTGAAGGCATGATGCTACTCAGGGCTAGGGTCATACCTGCCTGGGCCACATGATCCGAGAGCTCTTCCATGTCTCTTTTCATGTATTCCAGGGAGGTACGTCTGAAGTCATTGACTCCAACATGGACAATGACAGAGTCATATTTCTACTTGTTGTGGAGTGACTTGAGTGCATGTGTTATGTGGCGGATCCTGACTGTAATTTTCTCCTTGTTCAACCTGGTGAGTGGGACATCCATGTGCCTGACTATAGAGTCACCTATGACTAAAGTGTTAGGTACGTTGTCTTGCCTTATGGGCTGTTGCTGGGTGGCACACTGGTGTTGTGAGCTATGTCACACTTTGGTTGTGATTGGTGCTTGGTATTCTAGCTACTGTGCAATATATGCCTCCCCCTATTTAAATGTTGCCAGCCCATAATACCCTTCATTTTACCTCACTGTGGAGATATACAAAAAATATTTTCCAGATGCCAGATTTAACTTAATTCTCTTTTGTGTAGTTTGTCCACCCTGCTAAGACACATTTCTTCATCACCTTCCATTTTTTTACTTTAAGTTCTCTGCCTTAAAAAAATCAAATCAAATACACAAACTCCTAACACCATTCTTTTCTTTCTGTTATGTACATCTTTCTTGATTTTCTATTTATTAGAGGTAAAACTCTTGAACTGTTCCTACACTGTAATCGCTTAGCTTTTTTTTCTTTTCCTGCTTGCTGTAACTGAAACTGTACTATAAATAGGTTCATAGGTGTGTACTACGCTAATGGCCCTGGAGTCTTTACAAGCCTAGTCCATAGAAGTGCCCTGGCATTGTTCTGCCCGACGTTAGTTCCCA